>NW_024417450.1:0-862 GCF_014898765.1 Herpailurus yagouaroundi | reverse complement strand
AGAAGAAGAAGAAGAAGAAGAAGAAGAAGAAGAAGAAGAAGAAGAAGAAGAAACTGAATGATAAGACAGGCAAAAGATCAGTAGCTCCATACATTCTTGATCTAGTTGAAGATTAAATAAAAACCAATATGCATTTAGAAATAATGGTTCCTTTAGCAAGAGATGGCTCATGTCCCTTTAACACACCCACTTCACAGCAAAGTGATGTTTTAATCCAGCATGATTTTTCAGAAGTTGAAACAATGGTTTATTAGGAAATCCTGACTTGCACAGCAGAAACTGTGTAGTTCACACACAGCTATAACATTTATGTGAGAAAACAGACACATTCACGTCATTTGGGATGCCACAGCAATTAAGAAAGGCAGAATAACATAAAGAGGAGTTCAAAAGTTTCCAGAATGCTCGAGGTAAGATGTTCTGGTTAATTTACTTTTGTGGTTACCTTAGTTACTAGTCAAAGAATTCATGCATTCTATTTTTTGCTTTAGAAAAACCTCTGTTCTTGAAAGTCTTCTTTCAAGAGTTTATCAACTTGTGTGCCATGACAATTCAATCCATTTTTTTTTTCATGACTTAGGACTGCAGAGGACTATAGGATCATTATTTGGAATAACCGCAAATACGGGAAATGTAGAAAACTGGGCTGACTCTACGCATGACTTGGTAGTTTTGTAAAATTTTAGTAAAATCGATGATAATAGACTTTTTCCCCATTATGGTTTGCCTAGTCTATTGATAACAGAACATAAAAGCATTACTAACTGAGGGTACTAGTTAACCAGCTTTTACTGGGTTAGAAACAAGGATGGAGGGGCACCTGGGTGGCTCACTTGGTTAAGCAACTGACTCTTAATTTGGG
>NW_024417449.1:0-1294 GCF_014898765.1 Herpailurus yagouaroundi | reverse complement strand
TTTCTGGCCTGCCAAGTTTCAAAAGAGAGATCAGTCACGAGTCTTATAGGTCTCCCTTTATATGTGAGGGCACGTTTACCCCTTGCTGCTTTCAGAATTTTCTCTTTATCCTTGTATTTTGCCAGTTTCACTATGATATGTCGTGCAGAAGATCGATTCAAGTTACGTCTGAAGGGAGTTCTCTGTGCCTCTTGGATTTCAATGCCTTTCTCCTTCCCCAGTTCAGGGAAGTTCTCAACTATTATTTCTTCAAGTACCCCTTCAGCACCTTTCCCTCTCTCTTCCTCCTCTGGGATACCAATTATGCGTATATTCTTTCTTTTTAGTTTATCACTTAGTTCTCTAATTTTCCCCTCATACTCCTGGATTTTTGTATCTCTCTTTTTCTCAGCTTCCTCTTTTTCCATAACTTTATCTTCTAGTTCACCTATTCTCTCCTCTGCCTCTTCAATCCGAGCCGTGGTGGTTTCCATTTTGTTGTGCATTTCGTTTAAAGCGTTTTTCAGCTCCTCGTGACTGTTCCTTAGTCCCTTGATCTCTGTAGCAAGAGATTCTCTGCTGTCAGCTATACTGTTTTCAAGCCCAGCGATTAATTTTATGACTATTATTCTAAATTCACTTTCTGTTATATTATTTAGATCCTTTTTGATCAGCTCATTAGCTGTTGTTATTTCCTGGAGACTCTTCTAAGGGGAAGTCTTCCGCTTGATCATTTTGGATAGTCCCTGGCGTGGTGAGGACCTGCAGGGCACTTCCCCTGTGCTGTGGTGTATAACTGGAGTTGGTGGGCGGAGCCGCAGTCAGACCTGATGTCTGCCCCAGCCCACCGCTGTGTCCACAGTCAGACTGGTGTGTCCCTTCTCTTCCCCTCTCCTAGGGGCGGGATTCACTGTGGTGTGGGGTGGCCTGTCTGGGCTACTTGCACACTGCCAGGCTTGTGATGCTGGGGATCTGGCATCTTAGCTGGGGTGGGTAGGCAAGGTGCACAGGGGCAGGAGGGGCAGGCTTAGCTTGCTTCTCCTTAGGTGATCCACTTCAGGAGGGGCCCTGTGGCAGCAGGAGGGAGTCAGATCTGCTGCCGGAGGTTTGGCTCCGCAGAAGCGCAGAGTTGGGTGTTTGCGCGGAGCGAGCAAGTTCCCTGGCAGGAACTGGTTCTCTTTGGGATTTTGGCTGGGGGATGGGCGTGGGAGATGACGCTGGTGAGCGCCTTTGTTCCCCACCAAACTGAGCTCTGTCGTCAGGGGGCCCAGCAGCTCTCCTTCCCTTTGTCCTCCAGCCTTCCCGCTTTCTGAGC
>NW_024417448.1:0-1209 GCF_014898765.1 Herpailurus yagouaroundi | reverse complement strand
GGATACAGGAGTACTGATGCATAGGGGCACTTGTACCCCAATGTTCATAGCAGCACTCTCAACAATAGCCAAATTATGGATACCATCTATTTTAAAATATATCATTATTCTGTGTATTGCTAAGAAAGCAAAGGCCTTGCTATTTACAGAGATGTTAAATGTGAAAAAAAAAAAAAAATCTAAAAATCATCAGAGATGGATGGTACATCCTTTTTTTGATGAGTTCATTTTAACATCCTTTGTGTCTCTCCTTCCCACTATACTAAAGACATTGGTTGACTAGTTTGAGAGCATTGATCACAATTCAAATAGATGTTCTACTTTATGCAACACAAATAACAACCATTCACCACCAAATGCCTAAAACTTAATGGCATTTTAAGCACTAATGAAATGAAGCTAGTTTATGTTTCTTGAATTAAATAAATAAGGGCTCAGTCATTAGGCAAATCATGACAGACCTCACCAGGAGGACTGGCTGGATCTTACAGTGTTCAAAGGATTTGAAAATGGAAATGTCACTTTGTCTTACTCCTACTTTCTTGAACATTTGTGTCTAACAAATTCTTGAGATAACACCAGAAAGATCTGATGTTTTCTTTTCTTTTTTGTTTTGTTTTGTTTTGTTTTGTTTTTTCTTTTCTTTTCTTTTTGTTTTCTTTTTCTTTCTTTCTTTCTTTCTTTCTTTCTTTCTTTCTTTCTTTCTTTTCCTCCCTCCCTCCCTCCCTCCCTCCTTCCTCTTTCTTTCTTTCATTCTTTGTTTTTCCAGAACCAGTCACAGAAGAGCTCCAGATTTTGGCTAATATTAATCAGTTCACCTCAGGCAGTTATGGCATATTCTTCAGGAGTATAACAGACAGAATTGTTTAAGAAACTTCCCTAGCGGAAGGTTAAGAAACAACTCAGCAAGGAAAATGGTAGATGGAAAATGTCAGGAGAGAGACTGGGTTTCTATTTTGAGGATGGTAAAACCATTATGTTTTAATGCAGCCAAGTTCAGACTGAGTCATAGCCAATGACCACTCAAGTTAAAGCCGGAGGTTGCACACTTCCAAGATGCAGTGAATTCAGACTCTGCCTCTCAGATTGGAGGATAGGAGGTAGGAGCTTGATCTCTGGAAGCTTCAGTTTCCTCATCCAGACTGATGGTCTCCAAACTTCCTTCAGTCTATAGTGCTGTGGTCTAGCCAGAAGTCATGAGCCATGGGA
>NW_024417447.1:0-2663 GCF_014898765.1 Herpailurus yagouaroundi | reverse complement strand
ATATTTAAATAAGCTCATACATTTGTCTTTCTATGTTTGAGCTATTTCACATACCATAATGTCCTTCAGATTCATCCATATTGTCCCAAATATGTGTGTGTGTATCTTAAGTATATACATATACATCCATACACATATATACACACAACACACATATGCATGGCTCTACAACTAAATCTAACAATTAATTTCCAAAAAAATATGACTTTAGCTAATTTGTATCTATTGGATAGTGGAATATGTGTGCTTTAACATTTCTCCTGGAACTGAGATATCTGCTTAACCTACAAGTAAACTCTACTATTTGATTTGAGAATTTCTGGGTACAAGGCAGTAGGGAAAAATCAATAGTTTCTTACTAAAAGATTAAAACACACACACACACACACACACACACACACACACATACACACCACACAATTCTGCTATGAATAAAAACTGAATCTGATGATTAAGATCAAGTCCCTGTTAAATTCTGTGCCAAAAATAAAAGATAAGATACCTTCCAGAAGACCAAGTATCATATCAACATGGACAATGGATCTTATGGTTATAAAGGCAATGTAGATTAGTGCATCCTAAGTTTTTACACTTTTCTCTTTAAAAAAGGTACACCTGTTCACACAGTTTTCTCAGCTGGATCAAACTAATGATGAAGAACAAGTCTGAATTTCCAAGAAACTCTGTCCCTGAAATCCCTGTTGTTGACTTCTTTTTTTGAAGACTTACTTTGTCAACTACATCAAATTTTTCCTGTATTCAATGATATTGCAACCCAGAAAATTAACCTTTTTACTAGAGGTTTTGGATCCTTTTAAAGGAAACAAGGAGGGGAAAAGTAATTCAAGCAGAATGATATATGAAAAAACATAGTATGACAAAACATAAGTATAAGAAAGGAGAATTTAAGTAAGATTCTCAATTTAAAAATGAAAAATAATATATGGTTTATTTCCAACATTGGATTTAAGTCATTTGTTTCTTGTAGACAAAAGTAAATCTAATCCCTTCAATTTGTTTCTCATTTCTTAGTTTAAGAGTTTTTCAAAATGTGACTATGAAAGCATAGAGAAAATAAGGATACATTTTTTTTTCCTGAGAAAGATATACTTCCATGATCCTGGGTGTAGAATATTAATTTTACAATGAATTTTATTCAATTTATATATGAATAAAATGAATTCACCAAATTCTTGACCTATAATGTTAGGTCTACTTAACAAATTTTGAATACATTTTCCAAAATGTTACTTGTAAAATTAATTTTTTCAAAATTTTTAATGTTTATTTATTTTTGAGAGAGAGAGCATGAGCAGGGGAGGGGCAGAGAGAGAGAGGGAGACAGAGAATCCGAAGCAGCCAGGCTCTGAGCTGTCAGCGCAGAGCCCCACATGGTGCTGAAACTCAAAAGCTGTGAGATCATGACCTGAGCCGAAGTCGAATGCTTAACCGGCTGAGTCACCTAGGTGCCCATAAAATTAATTTTTAATAGCCCAGGTCACAAATATGAAACAGTCTAAAAGAAAAAAGGAAAACTGAAAATCCATTAACACTTCAAGTTAGAGAAGTACGTAAATGAAGCATGTCATGGACAATGTCTTCAGTCATTATTACAGTAACCCTCAATAAATTCTGTAGAGTCTGGCAGTGAAAATATTATATATAATATATACTTATACCTATATAAATAAATATATAAATACAAGACTTTATACTTATATAAAGACGTATATTCTATATTTATATAAATATATTATATATTACAAATAATTAGTTATATAAATATATAAAAATTATATTTGTATTGTTAAATTAATTAAACATGATGCCATTAGACAAGGTAGCTCTAATGTCATGGCAGCCTACACAAGCAAAACTAAATCTAAGTCTGTGAATGCATCAAAATTATGTAACTGAAACCTAAGGATAACCAATCACAGTCAACTAGGCTTTAAGCTATAGCCAATAATCAATTTCCTTACTTTGTGTCTGTCTTTTCACTCCAAAAGTCTCTTCCCAAGCTCCTGTCCTTGGAGTGCTCCTGACCATTCATGGTTTGGCACTGCCCAATTTGAACTGATTTTTGCTCAAATAAACTCTCAACATTTTTAATACACCACAGTTTATCTTTTAGCAGCTCTTGCAGAAACATTATATATAATATATATACACATACACACAAATGATGTGTATATGTGTATACATGTACAATTGCCAACATGGGATAAATATGAAACAGAGCATTTCTGTATTGTAAAGCAAACTTTGTAGTTTTATTTCTTCTCTCTCTTTTGCTCTTTCTCTTCCTTTTCTTTTTACTTCACCCCTTTGGAAATGCATGTTGTTGAACTAGTCAGCATATCTAAGCACCAATAGTAATAAATTCAGTATTTTGCAATCTTCTTTTCAAATCTAATTTCTGGGGGAGACTCTAGGAAGATGGCGGCGTAGGAGGACACTGGGCTCACCGCGCATCCTGCTGATCACTTAGATTCCACCTACACCTGCCTAAATAACCCAGAAAACCACCAGAGGATTAGCAGAACGGAGTCGCCGGAGCCAAGCTCAGACGAGAGGCTCACGGAAGAGGGTAGGAAGGGCGGCGAGGCGGTGCACGCTCCACGGACTGGCGGGAGGGAGCCGGGGCGGAGGGGCGGCTCGCC
>NW_024417446.1:571-2621 GCF_014898765.1 Herpailurus yagouaroundi | reverse complement strand
TCCCCTCTCCTCTCCTCTCCTCTCCTCTCCTCTCCTCCCCTCCCCTCCCCTCTCCTCTCCTCTTCTCTCCACATGGATCTCTGCTGCGCCCCTGCTGATGTAATGATATAATGATAGGTCATTGCTTTTGCTCCTTGGATAGATAGAAGTGGATGGATGGATAAAGTCTCCTTCCCTTCATAGCGTTACATTTCTTACAAGGCCCCCAACCACAGAGGCTCTATATTTCTGCTTCTTATAGTCCCCGCTATATAATAAAATGTATTTTGTTATCATCCCAAACTTAGAAAGTATTCCCCGAGCAATAACTTGAAGAATAACAATGTGAATGGCATCCTCTGGTGCGTACAGAAAACCCTTGTCACCACCGATCAATGCTTGCTCCTTGTGGGTGCCCATCCTGCCCAGCATGAACAGAACTGACATGATAAAGCTCAGGTTTACCATCTTAAGTTATGCCAACACTCATACACTCATACACTATGTGTGAAGTTTGAACCTCACACTTCTGGGTCCCTCAATACCAGCACCTTTAAAATGCCAACTATGGCTTTTCACTTAGAGCTCTGCTACTTTTTATGTAAATAAGATTTATGTAGACTTGTCTCTTAGGCAGCCCTTCTTGTCTCCAGGGGATTGCTGCCCCCCAGCCCCACCCCATCTTCTGACCCCTCACACTTTTACTTAGAAACGGCCTCTTCTACTTGAATAAAGCAACCGCCCCTTCAAGGGGGATCAGAACCTCTCCTAACTATGAGGTTCCTAAGGCATTATTCCCAGCTCTGCTGACAGAATATATCAATATTCTCAGTCATTGATCATTGGATTATAAAATGATTTTAGAGCTTTGCATATAATCTGCGTTTTCCTCACTCATGGGCCGTACAAATGCCTGAAGATCTTATATTCCACAGTGAAGTGCAGTTGTATAAGCAAGCTCCCTGATTACTCTGGAAAGCAGAGTTTGAAAACTCACTTAATAACCCACAACTCCCTAAATGTATTCTTCAAGTTAAATGATTACTATGGCAATCCTATATAAGGTTTGGGTTTTGGTTTCACGATGCAATCTTGAACATCTCACCCTTTGGTGAGTTTTCTCTTCTCACCCTTCTGTGCAACTCCCTTTTTCCTGAAGATAATGCATGTGACATTTATAAGAAATCATCTGTCTCTTCCTTCAAAGTAAGCCACAATGAAGTTCATGGCAGAGAGTTATTCATGGTTAGATTAATTAGAAACTAAATTAAGGAGTCTAGAGTGGTTAGTTATCTATTAATGTGTAACAAACTACCTCAACACTTCGTGGCTATTTAATACGACAACCATTTTATTATGTCTCTCAATTTTGTGGGTCAGGAATTCGCACAGGGTTCCACTGCATAATTCCTGTGTTCTTTATGGCATAAAGTAAGTACACTTGGGGGTTTTCTACTGGCAGATGAGCTGATCTGGAGAGTCAAAGGCAGCTTCATTCACATGTCTGGCACCATGGCAAGGATGCCTGAAAGGCTACACTCAGTTGAGACAGCCAATGCGAATACCTACAACTGGTCTTTCCAGAATGGTCATCCCACAAAATTTGGATTTCCTGTATGGCTGGCTTCCCACAGAGCACCTGCTCTGAAAGACAGGAAGTAGAAGTTCACTGTCCCTTAGGGCAACACAATGTCACTTCCACCATTGCCGATTGGTCAAGCAGTCCCAGGGCTCACCTAGGAGAGGATGTAGACCTGACTTCTCAAGGAAAGAAACAGAAGAGAATTTGCAGCCATTTTTGAATGTACCTCCCAGAGTGTCTCCTCAGAGATTGGCAGAGAGAACAGGACGTCATTCATTACCTCGGCAAATACTCATGGGGTGCCCACCTCTGAGCTCAGGATGATATACTGGGTTCTAGAGAAAGACTGCTAACCCGTGGACCGCAGACCGGGACCCCTCTCAGACACGGATGACAGATACGCAGTGTTTGTTTTTAAATATTTGAATTAGTTGTCAAGGCTTAAAAATCCAAAGGTTTCACATCAAATCTGAGTTCTCAACTTTCCTG
>NW_024417446.1:0-471 GCF_014898765.1 Herpailurus yagouaroundi | reverse complement strand
GTCAGCACCTGGCTGGAATTGCCAAAGAGCCACACCCAGCTTGAGGTGACCAGCCCTTCCTCAGCCCTGAAAGGCTCAGGCCAGTCTTGGTCTCCTTGTCTCAGTCGCCATGCCTCCTGCCTCTGTCAATATTGTTCCTTATCCGCTCCCTATGGGCACTTCAGCTGACCACTTCCCCTCTACCAGCAGAAACCTGGATAAAACCTTGTCTCTGTTTGCTGTCACCAAAGTCACAGCTTTTGGAAGAATGTCTGAACTGGCCACAGTGGCCATATCCACTTCTAGGCGCATTTATAGCTCATTGCTCAAATGAATTCAAGACTCATTTATAGGCTCATTTATAGTTACACCATTCTCTAAGACGAAGATTTTATACGTGAGGTACGGATATCACAAATGGTATGAGAGAGGGTTTTAAATGACATAAAAATATATTTTAATTTTAGCAAGCTTACTTTTATTTCAATGTAG
>NW_024417445.1:0-6040 GCF_014898765.1 Herpailurus yagouaroundi | reverse complement strand
TGAAGTCGGACGCTTAACCGACTGCGCCACCCAGGCGCCCCTAAAATAAAATTTTTAAAAGTCGGGAAAAGGTAATTCAGGGCACTTAAACTTTAGCTCTCAAGAGATAAATACGTAACTAATCATAATAAAAGGTTTAATAATAATACTACTACTAATAATAAACAAAACAATGTAGCTGATAAAAATTGCCTAAATGCCCGGCCTTCCGGAATTAAATGTGGATCACGCACTGCATTTCCAAGAACAGAGGATGGGAATCTTCAGGGGCGCCTGGGTGGCTCGGTCGGTTAAGCCTCCGACTTCGGCTCAGGTTGTGATCTCAGAGTTTGTGAGTTCAAGCCCTGCATCGGGCTCTGTGCTGACAGCTCGGAGCCTGGGGCCTGCTTCGGATTCTGTGTCTCCCTCTCTCTCTGCCCTCCCCCCTGCTCACGCGCTGTCTCTGTCTCTCAAAAATAAACTAAAAAAAAAGTTAAAAAAATTTTAAAAGATAGGATGGGAATTTTCAGATGCCCAAAAGAATATTACGAGGATCAGGAGAAAGAAATAGAAAAAGAAGGCAGTCTCTCTCTGACTTTCTGAGCTGAAGAGTTGGGCAGGGACGGGACAGGATGGGAGATTTCAGAGCTCGGAACAGGAGGCAGAAAATGTGGAGACATTATCGCGCTTTAGTAACTGATGTCTGGTGGGGTGGATGGCTGCCCATTTGAATATCATTCAGGATTGTTCTTGAGTTTAAAAATGGTGTGTTTACTATTAAAAAGTTGAAAATACAAAGGTCAAAGGAAAAGACACACCTGTCATCCTACTTTCCAGCAATAACCGCTTCTAACATCTTGATTTATTTCCTCTAAAAAGGGATATATACGCATGCATGGTATTTGTCGTATTATTTCTTACAAAGTTGGAATCTTGACTACGTTGCTCACTGTCCTCTAAAACATTTTCAATGGCAGCACGATCAGACCATTATTGGTTTGCCCACCCCAACCCTCTTTGCTGGGCATCTCTGTTGTCTCCAATTTTCAATCTTGTGAGTATGATTAAATGACGGTGGAGGTCATCATGCTTTAGTGTTTGTGCTGCCGAACGAAGCAAGCACGACGTCACTCACGTTAGACATACATAGCCACTGCGTCCTCACGGTGTTATCTCTTCGTGACCTTTCCAAACCATTTAAAATTTCTAAAACAGAATAGATTTAAGAAGAGGAAGAACAACTCTCATTCAGCTTCCCCTGATCGTCCAAGCAGTCTCTGGCATTTAAGCTCCGTGCTCTAGGTGATCGAAAAAATATTCCCTGAGCATCTACTCAGCACTAAGAACGTTAAAAAAAAAAAAAAAAATTATTTAGTTTTGAGAGAGAGACAGAGCGTGCGTGAGCGGGGGAGGGGCCGAGAGAGAGTGGGGACAGAGGATCTGAAGCGGGCTCTGCGCTGACAGCAGAGAGCCTCGAGCGGGGCCCGAACTCACAAACCATGAGATCATGACCTGAGCCCAAGTCGGAGGCCTAACGAATGACTGAGGCACCCAGGTGCCACCATTCCATTTTTATTATAACTCTCTAACTAGACCTTGGAGCCCCCCCCCATTTTATAGCAGAGGAAACTGGAGTTCGGGAAGATGGGGTACTCGGCAAGGGCACAGCTAATACACGCCAGAACTGGGAGGTGAGGTCGGATCCTCTCAATTCCACAGCCAGAGCCCCACCCCCTGCGTGGCGCTTTGCTGTAGCCTCGTCCCGGAGCACTTGCTGTGCTCTGCTTCCTCCAAGGCTAACTACATCAAAGACATGTTTGAAGTGACTGAACGCATGAGTGACAAATGAGCCATGTGTTTACAAGAGGGCAGAATCGGTATCTTGCAAAAGAACCCTGTGAGGGGAAAAAGGAACTTGGAAAGGAGAGACAAAGGAAGGAAAAGACACAAAGAGTGTTCGCCGTGGCTAATACCCATGGCAACCTCGACCAATTACTTAATAGGGGCCGGTCACTGTGCCATATCATGGAGTCCCCAGAGAAACCTTAGGGGACAGGTTCCGTTTTTATCCCTGTTTTGCAGCCCACCAAAGTCAAGTTCACTCAGCTAATGAGTAGAACCACCAGGAACATAGTCACAGATGGAATGCTAGTGACTGGTTCTTGGGACAGGGCAGTGGAGGGTGGCATAGACCTTGTTGAGCAATATGCACTCAGGGGTAGAAGAGTGAAGTTCAAGTTCCAGGTCTACCATTAACTGGGCTCTTGATTAGATCACTTAACCTCCCTGGGCCTGTTTCTTCATCTGTGAAACGAGGATCATGGCATTCTTGAACGCTCATACCTCATTTTTATGCAGGTATCACATCCTGCCCAGAGCTTTGTATTCAGACCGTAGGGAGTTGGGACTACTCAAACTTCTGTTTACCAAGCTAGTTTTTCTCCATCGCTGGACTGAAAACTCTCATGTATGTTTGCGCTCCCCTCACTGCCTTGCAGACACTGAAAACAACAATAACAACCGGTTAAATGGGCAAAGGAAGACTGGCGTTCTCCTTAATCGTGTGCACTTGGGCAAAGAGACCGTGAGAATTCACGGCCTTAGTTTATCCAGTGAAAGAGTGAAAGCCGTCCCGATGGCTGTCCTTGAATCACAAGGGTATTGGCTGGATGGAAGACGTAGATGAGCCCATGGGGAAATATGCTGGGCATCGCTGAGCCACTGGTATAATCGCCCACACTTAGGGTATAAAGACCTATGGGACATCTAAGACAACAGAGGGAGAGGGAAGTCAAGGGAACATTCGCTGAGCACACCACAGCTTCCAAGCCCCCTCTTTGGTGCCCCAGGCTCTCTCTCACCCGCAGGATGAGCCTGAAAGGTGGACATCATTACGCACCCCCGCTCCCTGTTTTCAGATGGGAAGCCAGCAGTCGATCAAGGCTAACTAAGTAACTTATCCAATTGCCCAATTCCAAAGCCTAATCTGTTTCTCCAACACGGTACTGACGCAACAGGCTGTTCTACCTACCTTTGTCTCCACCAGAGAGCTGTCCTTCTAGAAAAACTTCCCTGCGTTCTTCTCAGAAAAGCCTAGAAAAATCCACCTGAGCCACCTGCAGGTGGAATGGTGTGTCTGTGCTAATGGTAAGAGCATCCTATGAGGGCTGTCTCCACACAAGGCAATAAAGAGATCCCAAGGCCATCATTTGGGAGAGGCTAGAGGACAGCAGCCCAGCTAGGCCAGCCTGGTCCTTCTGGTTCCCAAACTTGATGGGACTGTTCCCCCTTGTACAGACTCCAGCTGGCTCAATGCGTAACCAGTGCCAACTGCAGAAACCTTTCCGGACTAGGTAGCCAAAGCCAAATTCATAATTAGCTTGAGACTATGCCAGGCTGATAGTATTTCCTCCCTCGGCTTTATTCCCAGGAAGAGAGAGTATTCTTTATAACCTGGGTTCTTTCGGGATTCTGTCTATGAAGCACTTTTCGTAACCAGGGGGTATTTTAAAAGCAGTGGTCAAGGCACATAAACTTGCAATCGCTTAGCTGTAGATTTCAGAGACTTTGGGAGTGTGGGGACAGGCGGAGGAACCGAACACGGGTTGTTAAATGCTGTTTCAGGCTGATGTATGGAAGGGAATGACTTTCCTTAGTGGGAGTGCTGTTGTATACCTTCCAGATATACCAAGGGACCAGATTCCACTGCTTTTGGTGGATTTCTCCTTATTTTTCTGTGTGAAAGACTGATTATAGGGAACTTGAGAGAATAACACAAGTCCATTCAAAACTGATGAGTACAGATGTTGCCTTTGAAAGCTGCAAATCAAAAGATTCCCCCTGGGGCAACATACTGTTGTTTTCATATCTCTCTCTCTCTCTCTCTCTCTCCCTCTTCATTCTCTCTGTTCTTTTTTTTTTTTTTCCTTTTCTTTAAGATGTAAGTTGTCCAACCAGATTTCTATTTACCTTTGAAATCCAATGCATCTGACTCAAATTCTGAGCTGTAGTAAATTGCTGATGACATTGGATTATCCTTCGCTGATAAGATAGGTTTGATAATTTTTTGATCTTTAAAAAACAATCAACAGAAGGGTGCCGACCCTTATGTATAATATGTAATCTCAGTCATGCCAAAAAGTCTATGCCTGTGTTTACGAATATGCGTTAAAAAATAACAAGGGGGGGGGCGGTGCTTGAGTGGCTCGGTCAGTTAAGCGTCCAACTCTTGATCTCAGCTCAGGTCTGGAACTCAGGGTCGTGAGTTCAAGCCCCACGATGGGCTCCATGCTGGGAGGTAGTGAAGACTACCTAAAAAGAAAAAAAAAAAAAGGAAGCAAAAGAAGTAACAAAGAGAATGTTAACAGTGGTTATTTTGAGATCATGGAAATATTGGCAATTTTTTACTTTCTTCTTTATACTTTTCTGGTTTCCAAATCCTCTATGCGCAGGATAGAATTACCTTGAGAAGCAGAAAAAAGTTAGTTGAAAAAAGTCATGCTATCTCTAGAACAGTAGTCGTCAACCATTACAACTTCCGATGTTTAACAAGAAGCCCAAGCAAGATGTACAATAACCAGAAAGATTTTAGATTTTGAGTAGGAAGATTTTAAGTCAGACAAGGAACACTGGAGGCCCTCAATATTTTCTTTATCAGACGTCCGGGAGTTATTTTGTGTCTGACGTGTCTTTTATTCCATGACACAAGCTCGTTAGAGGAAACCATACTTCCAGAAAGAATGGTGCCATAAGCAAACGTTGGGAACACCTCTAAATGTGTTGCTCAGTCTCTAAGAAGCCAGGTCAGTGGCTCTGAATGTTATCTGAAATGGAAAACATGCTTTCTTCCCCCGAGTTACGACCCCGTCCTGCAGGCTTGCTGGGAGCAAGGCAAAGGACCCTCAGTCCCACGCGTAGCTTTGCCATTAGCCAGTGACACGACACCCAGCAATTCATGCAACTTGTGGGGCAACCTTACTCTTCTTTGTACTTTAGGGTTTGCCCCCAGCTCTACAATTCTGTTTTGCCTAGCTGGAAAGAATGGCATCACGGGGTCAAGTCCAAGATTGGAGACCCCAGGTTCAATGTGCAACCAGGCCACTCCTTCGCTTGGAATCACCATTTAACCTCCCTGTGCCCATGGCGTTTCCTCATCCCTTGGTTTCAGGTGTCCACCCTCGGGAAGATGTTGCAAGGACTGACTAATGCACACGAGTGTCCCAATAACGATGATGCACGGCGCAGGTGTTGGGAGTTCCGAACTGCCAGTTCCAAACCCACAACAGGATTGCAGTGCGAGCATGTTGTGATCTTAGAAACCACCTTTCTGTTCCGCATCTGGGGCTTCTCGTGCGAGCATCTGGAGTTACACCTTCCCTTCCCTTCCGAAGACCCGAAAGCATTCTCGGCAATAGGATGACGGTCCCCCTAGTTTTATCTAGGAAAGCACAGTTCATTCTCCAGGAAGCCACCAAACCTTCTTCAACACCCGCCCCCCGCCCCCCCCCCAAAAAAAACCACATTGTGAGTTTTTTATTTCCCCCAGAAACCACCAAAAACATCGCCCACAGGGAAGGCTACACTAAAGTTTCCTCCATTACTCCAGAGGAAATGAAGTCGGGGTTTTCTTGTTTTGTTTAACATTCAGACGTTAATTTCCGGGGGGGTTCCTTGTCTTGTTTCAAACAGCACGGATCACGACCCCACATCCTGGTACTCAGACTCTGAGTTTTAAACCCCTCCAAAATCCAGGGCAGCTTTGAAGGGGGTAAGGGGAGGTGGGCGCGCCTGGCAGTGGGAGTTCCCTTGGCAACCAGCGGCAAGCTCACGCCCACAAGCCCAGGAAGGTCTCGGCCTCTGTCCAGGTGTGCTCCAAAACACACGTGGACCTGTGGCGTATCTTCCCACAGATCAGGCCTCTTCGCCGCGGGATTCCCGAGCCCCCGTGCTCGGTCATCGCCGGGTGGGGGCGGGAGTCCCGAGTACTTCGCGCCACCTGCTTCGCTCGGTCTGGCACGTCCCGCGCGCTCCGCTACGTTGCGCACTGCAGACCCCGCCCGAG
>NW_024417444.1:0-1452 GCF_014898765.1 Herpailurus yagouaroundi | reverse complement strand
GGAACCCAAGAGTCAGACACTTAACCCACCGAGCCACCCATGAGCCACTCAAGCCTTTTCAACTCTACCATTTGCAAGAATAAAACGTAGCTTTTATTTTTCTAACGAAGAATAAATTTGTTGTCAGTGAAGTGTATTTACCCTTCCTGTTGCCCCGCTTCTTTTACTTGGGAGTGTCCGCTCCTACATCGGGGGAGACAAGTAAGAAAAGTCTCCAAGGTTGATGTGTTCCAGAAACCCAAACCCTCAGCAGCTGCCGGGGGGCAGCCTGGTGGTCCCCACAGCTCACAGGGGACTGGCACTTACACATCGGCATTTCCATTTGGACAAAGCAGTGGGATAATCCACTTTCTTTTTTGTCTTTTTTAATTCTTTTTAATATTTTTGAGAGAGAGAGAGAGAGAGAGAGAGAGAGAGAGAGAGAGAGAAAGCACGAGGAGGGGAGGGGCAGAGACAGAGACCTAGAATCTGAAGACAGACTCCAGGGTCCAAGCTGTCAGCACAGAGCCTGACCCCGGGCTCGAACTCACGAACTGCGAGATCATGACCCAAGGCAAAGTCGGAGGCTCAACACACTGAGCCACCCAGGGGCCCCTAAGCCACTTTCTTCAGGAGGAAAACAACAAGACGGTCTTTCCTGTTGAAGTGGGGCCCATCTTTAGAATAGCTAGATGTGAACGCTTGGGGGCCAAAGCAGAAAGGAGAAGTGTCCCCCCACACCCCCCTCCCCAGCCCTCTGTTGATGAAGACAACCATTCGACTGTGACACATGACAGTATTTTCAATAGAGCTGTGTAAATAAACTGCCATTCATGGGACAATGTGCTTGGATTTTTCATTTTGAGTCACAAGGCATTTTTATCTTATGCTGTGAACAATGAATTTGCAGGACTCGGGCCCGAGTTTCATTCCACAAACAAAACATCCAGAATCTTTAAGATGTTGATGGAGTCCAGGAGTGCCTGGGTGCCTCAGTCAGTTAAGGATCTGACTCTTGGTTTCGGCTCGGGTCATGATCTCACGGTTGGGGGTTTGGGAGTTTGAGCCCCGCGTGGGGCTCTGTGCTGACAGCTCGAGCCTGGAACCTGTGGATTCATTCTCTCTCTCTCTCTCTCTCTCTCACCCTCCCCCCGCGACTGTGCACCCGCATGCGTGTGCTCTCTCCTCTCAAAAATAAACATTAAAAAAGATTTTGAAGGAGTCCAAACTTCTTCTCCTTAAGGGGGAAACAAAACAAAACAACAACAGGTGTGTGGGGAGTTCTGTGTCTGCACTTCCAACTTCAGCTCCTCCCTACAAATCGGCAGTTGTTGCCAGAAAGGCCCCTTGTCATGTGAGGACAGGACAGTATGGAGACAGTCAACCTGGTGGTTCAACAGCAGCATTAAAAATCCAAATCCCGGGGCGCCTGGGTGGTGCAGTCGGTTAAGCGTCCGACTTCAGCCAGGTCAC
>NW_024417443.1:1339-1470 GCF_014898765.1 Herpailurus yagouaroundi | reverse complement strand
CAGGACCCCAGAGCCCAGCCGGAGGGGACAGGACCCGAGAGCCCAGCTGGAGAGGACAGGACCCCAGAGCCCAGCAGGAGGGGACAGGACCCCAGAGCCCAGCAGGAGGGGACAGGACCCCAGAGCCCAGC
>NW_024417443.1:0-1329 GCF_014898765.1 Herpailurus yagouaroundi | reverse complement strand
CAGGACCCCAGAGCCCAGCAGGAGGGGACAGGACCCCAGAGCCCAGCCGGAGGGTCCCTGCCTCAGGCAGGAGAGAAGGCGGAGGTACAAGGCTCAGCTCAGGCCCCGAGGCCGTGGCCCCTGTAGTCTTGGGGTCTGTGCAGGACGGAGTGGGGGCCTCCCTGTGGCCTCTGCACAGGGTCTGCCATCCACTGGTGCCAGTTCCGTGACCACGGAGACCTACTGCGGGGGGGGGGGGGGGCGCACAGGGCCCAGGGCCGGGGAGAGAATGCAGGGAGGGCCAGTCCGTTCTCCTCTTCCTGTTTCTAGATGGGCCAACAGGCCAGCGGCCAGGGCTCTGTGGCTTTGTTTTGTTCCTCTGCGTTGAAACGATTATGTATTACAGAAGGAATTACTCGGGTGTGCACTAAGCAGCTCTCCACCGAGAACCCCGCTGCAGAGAAAATCTGGCTCCGCAGATGCCCCGTGGTTCGCCTGGTAGGGTCTCTCCTCCCCCGTCAAGACTCCCTTCAGATGCTCCGGGCCTCTCCCCACTCCGACCCAGAGCTCAGCACACTCGGGGAGCGATTTCTGTTCCTCAGCGCCCCCCTTCACTCTCCGCGACCTTTTGCACAATACACCAGTGTCTACGAATTAGACCACAGGTGCATAATCTTCTGGGAAATGATGACATTTTCTTTTTCTTTTTTTTAAGCTTTAATTTTTATTTTCTGTTAAAGTTTATTTATTTTGCGAGAGAGAGAGAGAGAGCAGGGGAGGGAGAGACAGAATCCCAAGCAGGCTCCGCACTGCTGGACGCAGGGCTTGATCTCATGAACCTCGAGATCATGACCTGAGCCGAAATCAAGAGTCGGACGCTTAACGCACAGAGCCACGCAGGTGTCTCAATGATGCCATTTTCTGCTGAGAAGGGGATCCTAGGAGGAAAGAGGGACCCCTCAATCTCTGTCCCGCATCTTGAGCCAGTGGTGGCCCCATGCTGTGTCCAGGTCCCCGAAAGGCTGGCCGGAGGCTCATGGGGGCTCAGGCCCTAATCTGATATCAGTGGAGGCACCGTGACAATGAATTTTAAACTGCTCTCCGTTTATGTCTGCATAAGTTTTCTTCATAAACACCCAAAACTAAGGATCACTCCTTGAATCAAAGTCAACATTACCACTCACCTTTAGCCAGACTGCATCCCTCAAGTGCCATCAAAGGAAATGAGAAGGCCCCAGCTGTGCATTTGCCCATCAGAGAAGGGGATCTGGAAACTTCTCTGCAGGGGCCGGACCAGTTGGCCTGCCCCACAGCTCGCTCCTGATGACATTCTTACCTCAGCATCCAGCC
>NW_024417442.1:0-1058 GCF_014898765.1 Herpailurus yagouaroundi | reverse complement strand
GTCCACGGTGCCCCTGGCAGGATTCGGGGCCTCGGGGACCCGGGGTGGACACCCAGCACAGCAGCCCCGAGACCGGGCTGACCCCCTGGGACCCCTCCCCAGGGAGACACCCGCTGACCGTGCCCTCGCGGATGGAAACAGTTACCACTGAACCCGATCGTCGGCTGCTTTATCTGTAGAACCTCAGCGGCGGGTGAGGGGAAAACCCCCATTTTCGTGGCGCTCCGCAGGGTTCAGTGCGTCCACGCGGTGTGTCCTGTGAGCCTCGCCGACAACCATGGGGGAAGGGGCAACTACCCACCCCCTTTCACCGGTTTTCTCCTCTGAAAGCGTGAGGTCCTGTCCTGTGTCCGCGTCCCATCTTTCACGGTGGTGCACAAGGCCCTTCCGAGTCTGCCCGCCCCCCAGCCCTTCACTGGCCTCATCCTCCCCCCCCGGCCCCCTCTTCCCCTCCGCTTACTCGGCCCCAGCCACCCCGGCCTCCTTGCCGTTGCCTTCTACCCCAGGGCCTTTGCACATCCTGCCTTCTCTGCTAGAACACTTCTGGGCGCTCCGTGGCTCTCTCCCTCTCTTCTTCAGGTCTTGCCCCCGCATCACCATCTCGGCAAGGCCCTTCCTGACCACTCTACTGAAAGACACAGCCCGTGACCAAGCCCACACTTCCTTTCCTTTTCTCCATGGCACTTTCCATCAAACACATATACCTCGCTCCTTTTACCTCCTTGAGTGTTTTAGGACTAGAAGGTCCTGCAGGGTGGGCGGGTGCCCGCTTCCCCAGCCCCAGGACGACCCCCAGGGCCACGGCAGGTGCTCCCTCAATACCGGGGGAAGGAATGGCTGCTCAGCCTCCCTTCTGCAGCCTCTGGGCGGCTGGCTGTCCTTTACTCCACAGCACACGGCGGCTGTGGTGTAACCAGACGCCCTTTGAGCGGCAGCGTGGAGAAGGGACAGTCTCCGATCGGGCAGCGGTGGCCATCGGCAGCCAAGCCCCTGTTACCTCCTTCTGCGGCAGCTCAGTAATTTACCCCCCAGGCACCTCTTCATCACCGAGACCCCCC
>NW_024417441.1:673-1769 GCF_014898765.1 Herpailurus yagouaroundi | reverse complement strand
ATTTTTCTTTTTTTTTTTTTTTTCAACGTTTATTTATTTTGGGGACAGAGAGAGACAGAGCATGAACGGGGGAGGGGCAGAGAGAGAGGGAGACACAGAATCGGAAACAGGCTCCAGGCTCTGAGCCATCAGCCCAGAGCCCGACGCGGGGCTGGAACTCACGGACCGCGAGATCGTGACCTGGCTGAAGTCGGACGCTTAACCGACTGCGCCACCCAGGCGCCCCTCTGTCAATTTTTCAATGCCCACGTTTGTCTTCAGAAAAATGAGATACTAGTGAGACTTACCATTCTATAGCTTTTTCAAGTGTTAACATTTCCTATATTTTTTTAAATGAGAAAAATGCAAAAGCTTGGGCACACGATGAACTAAACCAGACTCAGGGGCGCCTGGGTGGCTCAGTCGGTTAAGCGTCCGACTCTTGGTTTCAGCTCAGGTCCTGATCTCACAGTCGGTGAGATCGCTCGCGAGATCGAGCCCTGCATCGGGGTCTGCGCTGACAGCGTGGAGGCTGCTTGGGATTCTCTCCCCCGCCCCTGCCCCTCCCCCACTCGCATGCACACGCTCCCGCTCTCTCTGTCTCTCAAAAATAAATCAATTGGGGCGCCTGGGTGGCTCAGTCGGTTGAGCGTCCGACCTCGGATCAGGTCATGGTCTCGCTGTTCGTGGGTTCAAGCCCCACGTTGGGGCTCGTTGCTGACATCTCAGAGCCCGGAGCCTGCTTCGGATTCTGTGTCTCCCTCTCTCTCTGCCCCTCCCCTGCTCACGCCCTCTCTCTCTCTCTCTCTCTCTCTCAGGAATAAATAAAGATAAAAAAAGTTTAAGATAAATAATGAATGAATAAACTTTAAAAAATTACACAAAATAAACCAGGCTTTGTGCTGAGCATGTAAGGAGACCTCACGCATTCCTGGCTTTATGTCTCTGGTCACCTCCTGCGCTCTCAATGAGCTCTGATCCTTCCACCGGCCCTGCCGACCCCTGTTCTGCAGATTTTCTGTGGCGGTGGATGGGGACTTGGCTCACTCCCGCCTTGCTTCCCAACACCAACGTCAATCCCATGGTTGAGTTCCTCCTTTGACTTCTGGAAGCCCTG
>NW_024417441.1:0-573 GCF_014898765.1 Herpailurus yagouaroundi | reverse complement strand
CCCCCCCATCGTGTTCAAGTTCCTGTAACTTCACTAAAACGCACCCCGCCCCCACCTGACTCCTCTCACCCTCCCTAGCCCTTATCACTCTGCCTGCCTGACACACCACACACCTGTTTATCTTGTTTTCTGTCTGTCTCCCTCCCAGAACGAGCTCTTCTTCGGGGACAAGAACTTCCTTGGTCTTGATCACGGCTACGTCTCTGGCATCTACAATCTGGAACACACAAGGGCTGTTTCCGGGGAATTATTTGGGGAATGGTGGAATGAAGGAATGCCCTTTTCGGACACACCCTTCCCTCCTGTCTGCGTGCAGCCTCCCCCCCGCTCTCCTGGCCTCACCTCTCCAGTGGGTTCCACCAGATCTCTTACAGCTGGCTTCAGGTCTAACCTTGTTGTTGTTTATAATCCACCCGGGACACAACTCTTGGAGCTATTTCATTGACCCCCGATTACATTCTGCGTCCCGCTCCTGTCTAGGTAGTGCTCAAGTCACTCTAAGGACAACTAATTCCCACCACAGGGCCTTTGCACTTGCCTTTCCCTCCACCGGGCCACTCTCCCTCATCTTGT
>NW_024417440.1:2402-3020 GCF_014898765.1 Herpailurus yagouaroundi | reverse complement strand
GTTGCTATGACTTTTGTTGTTTGATTTCTCATCTCAGAGTGATTTTTGAAAATCCCACGAGGTGTGCTTTGATGTGTTCCTTGAAGTACCAAATGAAGTAATTGGAGGTTTGCACTATCTTGACAGGGGTTAAAACACCTTAAGTTGCCATGGATGGATATCCTTGCCCTTCCCAGCAATGGGGGTTACTCCTGGTAGTGAGATCCTGGAGATTTGATGGCGCCAAAGCCCCAACTCAACACAGGCAGCTCCTCTGAAAAGCTCTAGGCAGCTGTACTTATGAAAGCCGCTCATTTTCTGATTTTCCAGAGGTTACCTTGGGCAAAATTGTGGATTTTTTAAATTACCTGGCCCCATCGATTTCTTCTACCAGGCAGATCTTAGATTGTAGGCAAATGATACCTCCAAGTTTGCTTTTCCATTTTGTAAAGGGGAAGTGTAAGGCCTATGTCCAGTATAGTGGTGAGATTATAGGTAATGCCTGTAAAACGTGTGGAAAAACTCCTGGCACATTACACTCCATAAACATTGTATTTTGTTTTGATTTCCTCATAGTTGTCACTACATCCATACAAACTGTATCTCCAGGGTGGGGTCTTATGTAGGACAAAATGTAAG
>NW_024417440.1:0-2302 GCF_014898765.1 Herpailurus yagouaroundi | reverse complement strand
TAGGCAAATGATACCTCCAAGTTTGCTTTTCCAATTTGTAAAGGGGAAGTGTAAGGCCTATGTCCAGTATAGTGGTGAGATTATAGGTAATGCCTGTAAAACGTGTGGAAAAACTCCTGGCACATTACACTCCATAAACATTGTATTTTGTTTTGATTTCATCATAGTTGTCACTACATCCATACAAACTGTATCTCCAGGGTGGAGTCTTATGTAGGACAAAATGTAAGCTATACCTTAGAAGCTATCAATGAGGCAAAATGTTTCTCCTATGCTTGAGGACGTGACCCTTCCCTTTTTTGTATATGTAGACTACATTTGGTGGTGGAGATTATTGAAGACTTGAATGTATATTGCAGGCTACCACACCAGGAGATAGTTAAAAATTCCCTATTTCAGGCATCGTGGATACACATATTGAACACCTTAGGTGTCAGGTGCTATTAGGTCCAAGTACACAATGATAATCCAACATGCACGCTCCATATATACAGGATGTTTCAAACTTTCGCCACAAATGGTACAGGTGTAATTACAACGTGTGGCAAATGCTGTTAAAAAAAGACTAAATGTTATGAGAAGGAATGGCACAGGGGACAAAGTGTAGATTAGAGGATTGGCCAACAAAGGTTTCTTGGGGAGAAAAGTCCTTTTTTCAAACTTGGACCTGTAGCAAGAACTGGTAAGGAAACTAGCGAACACAAAATGCTTTCTAAGCGGAACCTACGTGGGTCTAAATTGAGCAACCAGGAGAAGAGACCGTCCTGGTCACCTAATGAAAGGAGAATGGTGAAAGGTGGCATTAGAGGGGTGACAAGGCAGGACTGCCAACGTCTGGTGGTCACGTTACCGATTCTATGTGTCATTTTGAGTACAGTGGAGACTAGAGGGTTGTCTTAAGCAGAGTAATGAACGGCTCAGATTCAGGATTTTTGGATTGCATTCCGGATGCAGTGAAAAGAATGAACTGGGATTTTGGTGGGAAGGGAAAGGCAGCATGGGGCTAAGAACGAAAATGGCGAGTAGGCAGAAGGTGGTGAGAAACTAGCTGGCTTGGCATACGTTGGAGGTGGCGTTGAGAGCCCCTGCTGCTGAGTGGATCACAGGAAAGACGTTGAGGAGGGGAGGACTGACAATGAGTCTCTTTCCCTCTTGAGCAACTGAAGAAAATGCCCCATTAAGAGAGAAACACAAGAGGGGTCTTAAGTTGGTCATGGATTTCAACTGATTGTTGATTAGGTATTAATTCATAGGCTTAGAGAAGTTTGCTTAGAATTTTATCTTTTCATTGTTTTGTTTCTACAAATTCCTTCGTTATTACCATCTTGAGGTTCTAACGGATGGTCTCCAATTCTTCGCTGTCACCAAGACCTTCTTACATAAGAGTATGGACATGATGGGTTATGTAGGTATATCATCTTCTACCCAGTCTTTGTCATCGTCACAAATACTTAATGGCCACTGTTGTAGAAGAACCTCAAGCTCCAACAGGGTTGTTCTCACTGATCTCGGAATGCCTGCCCCTCCTTTATTCCCGCGCATTTGCTTTTGTCGCCTTTGTCCTCCTCCTTTCTGCCTGCCAATTAGAAATTTGGTCATCCTTTAAGATTCTTTGTGCTATGCCCCTGAGACGCCTTTACTGATCAACTCGGCTCAGTGGACTTCTCCTGCTACATGACACTTGACCTTGAAGTCTCACTGTGCTTTGTATGGTGTTTGGGTTTTTTCTACCGTCAAATATTGAAAGTTTCCAGAAGGCAAGGATGAAGCCTTGCATGCTTTCAGAAACTTTTATAAACACTGAAACATGGTCAAAGTTTAGAAAATTTTCTTGGTGAAGTGGTTGAGTCAACGTCAAATCAGGTGGGAGGGGAGTCTGCTGAAGGAATAACACTGGACTGTTTGAAACTATCCTTGATATGTTGAATGGACCTAATAAATTTATGAATTGACACATTTTATTTATTTAACTGATACTAGACTAAATCATTTATTTCAAACGTTACTTTGTGATTACGGCGGTCCTAAAATTTATTGCAGAAAATTTAGAAAACAAACCAGAAAGAAAGAAAAATGTCATAACCCAAACACCTGGAGATAAGCATATCTAAACACCTTTTTTATGTTTATGTATGTTTGTCAGAGAGAGAACGAGAGAGAGATGAGCAAGAGTGGGGGATGGGAGGAGAGAGAGATAGAGAGAATCATAAGCAGGCTCCACGCTGTCAGTGCAGAGCTCAATGTGGAGCTTGATTGCACACACTCTGGAATCCTAACTGAGCTGGAATCAAGAGCCAGATGC
>NW_024417439.1:3912-4492 GCF_014898765.1 Herpailurus yagouaroundi | reverse complement strand
AAGGTTAGGGTTTGGGTTAGCTCCCAGGAGGCTCCAGGCGCCGAACCCTCAGCAGGGCAGTAGTCTCCACCAAGGTCTGAGTTGAGGGCCCAAGGGACAGTGCAGGTCAGGATCCATCTTTGGCTGCCAAGGTCATACACGTCGATCCCCCCTGGTCGAGGAGGCCTCCGGAATCCTCTCGGACAGCTGCAGGCTGGCCTGGGAAACGACATGGGGAGCTTCCAGCTTCCATGCGGAGTCATCCAGCCCCGCATCTGGACTCCAGGCGCGTGATGTTTTCAGACGTTGCAATTGGGTCCCATGGGGAGAGAGCCTTAGCTGGGGTTAGGGTTTGGGTAGGGACGTCGCCAGGGCCGAAGCGACTCCGGTCTCGTGATCTCCCTCGAGGGCTGAAGTGAGGGCCCGTGCCAGAAGGCGGCTCAATTGCAGGGTTAGGGATCGAGGCACGCTTAGGTTTCCGTGGAGGGTCCCGGTTTGGGGTACGGTTAGGGTTAGGGTTAGCACCCAGGAGGCTCCAGGCGCCGAACCCACAGCAGGGCAGTGGTCTCCGCGACGGGCTGAGTTGAGGGCACAAGGGACG
>NW_024417439.1:0-3812 GCF_014898765.1 Herpailurus yagouaroundi | reverse complement strand
GGCCTGGGAAACGACATGGGGAGCTTCCAGCTTCCATGCCGAATCAGTCTACACCGCTTCTGCACCTCAGACGAGTGATGTTGTCAGACTTTGGAATGGGGTCCCCATGGGGAGAGAGCCTTAGCTAGGGTTAGGGTCCGGGCCAGGGACGTCGCCAGGGCCGAAGCGACTCCAGTCTCGTGATCTCACTGAGGGCTGAAGTGAGGGCCCATGCCAGAAGGCGGCTCAATTTCAGGGTTAGGATTCGAGGGAGGCTTAGGTTTCGGTGGAGGTTCCAGGTTCAGGGTAGGGTTAGGGTTATGGTTAGCTCCCAGGAGGCTCCAGGCGCCGAACGATCAGCAGGGCAGTAGTCTCCGCCAAGGTCTGAGTGGAGGGCACAGGAGACGGTGCCGGTCAGGATCCATCTTTGGCTTCCAAGGCCAAACACGTCGATCCCCCCTGGTCGAGGAGGCCTCCGGAATCCTCTCGGACAGCTGCAGGCTGGCCTGGGAAACGACATGGGGAGCTTCAAGCCTCCATGCCGAGTCAGCCTGCCCCGCATCTGGGCTCCAGGCGCGTGATGTTGTCAGACGTTGGAATTGGGTCCCACGGGGAGACAGCCTTAGCTAGGGTTAGGGTTCGGCCTGGGACGTCGCCAGGGCCGAAGTGACTCTGGTCTTGTGATCTCCTTCGAGGGCTGAAGTGAGGGCCGGTGCCAGAAGGCGGCTCAATTGCAGGGTTTGGGATCGAGGCAGGCTTAGGTTTCCATGGAGGGTCCCGGTTTGGGGTACGGTTAGGGTTAGGGTTAGCACCCAGGAGGCTCCAGGCGCCGAACCCTCAGCAGGGCAGTGGTCTCCGCGAAGGGCTGAGTTGAGGACACAAGGGACGGTGCCGGTCAGGATCCGTCTTTGGCTGCCAACGCCACACTCGTCGAACCGCCCCTCGTGGGGGAGGCCTCCGGAATCCTCACGGGCAGCTGCAGCCGGGCCTGGGAAACGACATGGGGAGCTTCCAGCTTCCATGCCGAGTCAGTCTACACTGCCTCTGGACCTCAGACGAGTGATGTGTCAGACGTTGGAATTGCGTCCCCATGGGGATACAGCCTTAGCTAGGGTTAGGGTTCAGGCCAGGGACGTTGCCAGGGTCGAAGCGATCCAGTCTCGTGATCTCCCTTGAGGGCTGAAGTGAGGGCCCATGCCAGAAGTCTGCTCAATTGCAGGGTTAGGTTTCGAGGGAGGCTTAGGTTTCGGTGGAGGTTCCCGGTTAGGGATAATGTTAGGGTTAGGGTTAGCTCCCACGAGGCTCCAGGTGCCGAACCCTCAGCAGGGCAGTAGTCTCCACCAAGGTCTGAGTTGAGGGCCCAAGGGACAGTGCAGGTCAGGATCCATCTTTGGCTGCCAAGGTCATACACGTCGATCCCCCCTGGTCGAGGAGGCCTCTGGAATCGTCTCGGACCCCTGCAGGCTGGCCTCGGAAACGACATGGGGAGCTTCCAGCTTCCATGCTGAGTCAGCCTGCACCGCATCTGGTCTCCAGGTGCGTGATGTTGTCAGACGTTATAATTGGGTCCCATGGGGAGACAGCCTTAGCTAGGGTTACGGTTCGGGCTAGGGACGTCGCCAGGCCCGACGCGACTCCGGTCTCGTGATCTCCCTCGAGGGCTGAAGTGAGGGCCCGTGCCAGAAGGCGGCTCCATTGCAGGGTTAGGGATCGAGGCAGGCTTAGGTTTCCGTGGAGGGTACCGGTTTTGGGTAGGGTCAGTGTTAGCGTTAGCACCCAGGAGGCTCCAGGCGTCGAACCCTCAGCAGGGCAGTGGTCTCCGCGAAGGGCTGAGTTGAGGGCACAAGGGACGTTGCCGGTCAGGATCCGTCTTTGGCTGCCAAGGCCATACACGTCGATCCCCCCTCGTGGAGGAGACCTCTGGAATCCTCACGGGAGGCTGCAGCCGGGCCTGGGAAACGACATGGGGAGCTTCCAGCTTCCATGCTGAGTCAGTCTACACCGCTTCTTGACCTCAGATGAGTGATGTTGTCAGACGTTGGAATTGGGTCCACATGGGGAAAGAGCCTCAGCCAGGGTTAGGGTTTGGGCCAGGGACCTCGCCAGGGCCGAAGCGACTCCAGTCTCGTGATCTCCCTTGAGGGCTGAAGTGAGGGCCCTTGCAGAATGCGGCTCAATTGCAGGGTTAGGATTCGAGGGAGGCTTAGGTTTCGGTGGAGGTTCCCGGTTCAGGGTAGGGTAGGGTTTGGGTTAGCTCCCAGGAGTCTCTTGGCACCGAACCCTCAGCAGGGCAGTAGTCTCCGCCAAGGTCTGAGTTAAGGGCACAAGGGACGGTGCAGGTCAGGATCCATATTTGGCTGCCAAGGCCATACACGTCGATCCCCCCTTGTCGAGGGGGCCTCTAGAATCCTCTCGGACAGCTGCAGGCTGGCCTGGGAAAACACATGGGGAGCTTCCAGCTTCCATGCCCAGTCATCCTGGCCCACATCTGGACTCCAGGCGCGTGAAGTTGTCAGACCTTGGATTTGGGTCACATGGGGAGAGAGCCTAAGCTACTGGTAGGGTTCGGACTAGGGACATCGCCAGGGCCGAAGCGACTCTGGTCTCGTGATCTCCTTCGAGGGCTGAAGTGAGGGCCAGTGCCAGAAGGCGGATCAATTGCTGGGTTAGGGATTGAGGCAGGCTTAGGTTTCGGTGGAGGGTCCCGGTTTGTGTTAGGGTTAGGGTTAAGGTTAGCACCCAGGAGGCTCCAGGCGCCGAACCCTCAGCAGGGCAGTGGTCTCCGCGAAGGGTTGAGTTGAGGGCACAAGGGATGGTGCCGGTCAGGATCCGTCCTTCGCTGCCAAGGCCACACTCGTCGATCCGCCCCTGGTCGAGGAGGGATCCGGAATCGTCACAGACAGCTGCAGCCGGGCCTGGGAAACGACATGGGGAGCTTCCAGCTTCCATGCCGAGTCAGTCTACACCGCTTCTGGATCTCAGATGAGTGACGTTTTCAGACGTTGGAATTGGGTCCACATGGGGAGAGAGCCTTAGCTAGGGTTAGGGTTCGGGCCAGGGACGTCGCCAGGGCCGAAGCGACTCCAGTCTCGTGATCTCCCTTGAGGGCTGAAGTGAGGGCCCATGCCAGAAGGCGGCTCAATTGCAGGGTTAGGCTTCGAGGAAGGCTTAGGTTTCGGTGGAGGTCCATGTTCGGGGTAAGGTTAGGGTTAGTGTTAGCTCCCAGGAGGCTCAGGCGCTGAACGCTCAGCAGGACAGTAGTCTCCGCCAAGGTCTCAGTTGAGGGCACAAGGGATCGTGCAGGTCAGGATCCATCTTTGGCTGCCAAGGCCATACACGTCGATCCCCCCTGGTCAAGGAGGCCTCTAGAATCCTCTCGGACAGCTGCAGGCTGGTCTGGGAAAAGACATGGGGATCTTCCAGGTTCCATGCCGAGTCAGCCGGCCCCGCATCTGTTCTCCAGGTGCGTGATGATGTCATACGTTGGAATTGGGTCCCATGGGGAGAGAGCCTTAGCTAGGGTTAGGGTTCGGACTAGGGAGGTCGCCAGGGCCGAAGCGACTGTGGTCTCGTGATCTCCCTCGAGGGCTGAAGTGAGGGCCTGTGCCAGAAGGCGGTTCAATTGCAGGGTGAGGGATCGAGGCAGGCTTATGTTCCCGTGGTGGTTCCCGGTTTGGGGTAGGGTTAGGGTTAGGGTTAGCACCAAAGAAGCTCCAGGCGCCAAACCCTCAGCAGGGCAGTGGTCTCCGCGAAGGGCTGAGTTGAGGGCACAAGGGACGTTGCTGGTCAGAATCCGTCTTTGGCTGCCAAGGCCATACACGTCGATCCCCCCT
>NW_024417438.1:0-1677 GCF_014898765.1 Herpailurus yagouaroundi | reverse complement strand
ACTAAAATAAATTATTTCTCTTCTCTGAATATGTTCCTTCATCAATGAACACAAAATAAATCAAGAAAATACTAGGTTATGTAACTAACTCAACATTATTTTTTTTTTTTTTGTATCACTCCTACAGGGGAAATGTTTTGTGTCTTTTTAAATTATAGCAAATCTGGAAAAAGAAGCCATTGATATTTAAATGTGTAATATGATTCAACTCAGTAAGTAGGTTTAGGTGATGTCCTTGTGAGTTTATCATTTTAAAAAAATACAAAATTCTACTCTTGAAACCATTATTACATTATATGTTAACTAACTTGGGTTTAAATAAAATTTTAAGTAGACAGACAAATAAATAAATAAATCCAGCACCAGATGGCTTTTGTTTGGCTCAAAATAATAAATAAATAATAATTTGAAAAAAATTTTAATACAAATTTTTAAAACATCTGGCATGTATCAGTATAGCTTTTCAAATATTCACACAGGTATAACATCATTTCGTACCCCCCAAAGAACCACTGTGTTTCCCTCTCTCTCTGCCCCTTCCCTGCTCATGCTCTGTTAATTAGTTCTCCTCATTTAAAGATGGAGAAGTAAATTCAGACATTAAATAATTTGCCCAAGTTCTCAGAACCTCTTCAAGGTAGACTAGAATTCAAACCTAAGCATTTAAACAGCTCTTTCCAAAACACACATTGCCTTTAAAAGTTCATTGTCAAACATCTATTTAATGGTTTGACTCAACTTCGAAATTAAACATGATTTCTAGATAATTATATCATAACCAACCAATTTCTTCAGGAGTTCAAAGTGGACCCCAATTTTAAATATTAAAATAGGAGGGAAAAAATGAGTTGAAGACACTAACTTTTAAGAGTTAGAAAATTTGGGGGGCACCTGAGTGGTTCCGTCGGTTGAGCATCCGACTTCAGCTCAGGTCATGATCTCACAGTTTGTGAGTTCGAGTCCCATGTCGGGCTCTGTGCTGGCAGCTCAGAGCCTGGAGCTTGCTTCGGATTCTGTGTCCCCCTTTCTCTGCCCCTCCCCCACTTGTGCTCTGTCTCTCTCCATCTCTCAAAAATAAATAAATAAATGTAAAAAACATTTTTTTAAAAAGTTAGAAAATTTTACTGTGCTATTTCTGAAAAGATTACCCAAAGATCACATTTCAATATTACATATCAAGAGTCATAATTCATATCTAGCTCTGGCACAAAATATATCGGTTTTACAGGAGAAATTTTTATTTGAAATATTTTAACAACAAAATTTTCTAATTTTTGAGATCTAAGCTAATGATTTTTTAATTTCAAACTTTGTATTTTATTTTTAAGTTTATTTTTATTTTTAGAGACAGAGAGAGCATGAGAGAGCAAGCACAAGTTGGGGAGGGGCAGAGAGAGTGGGAGAGAAAAAGGGAGAGAGGGAATCCCAAGCAGGCTCGGACAGGGGGCTCAAACTCACAAACCCATGAGATCATGACCTGAGCCAAAAATCAAGAGTCTGATGCTTAACCGACTAAGGCACCCAGGCACCCTTCAAAATTTGTATTTTAAATCCTGCCTATATTACACCCTGCTCTGTATACATCTCCACCATAATAATTAATGTGTGTATACATGACGTGCTGCAATTATTCCATAAAGCGGATAAGCTACTTGTACCTAAACAAATACTACCTAC
>NW_024417437.1:0-2164 GCF_014898765.1 Herpailurus yagouaroundi | reverse complement strand
GTATGGACTTATTTGTTATTGGTAGTATTATGAACTGAATGTTTGTGCCCCCCCCCCCCCCAGTGCAAATGTGGAAACTCTAACCTCCATTGTGATGGTATTAGGAGGTGGGGACCTGCAAGGTCATTAGGTGAGGTCATGAGGGTGGAGCCCCATGATGGGATCAATGTCCTTATAGGAAGAGGAAGAGGGGCGCCTGACTGACTCAGTTGGAGGAGTCTGTGACCCTTGATGTCGGGGTTGTGAGTTCAAGTCCTACGTTGGATGTAGAGATTACTTAAATAAAAACTTGAAACAGAATGAGAGGAAGAGTCCAGAGTGCTCTCTCTGCGTGTCTTGTGATGGCAAGAAGTCAGCTGTCTATAAGCCAGCAAGAGAGCCCTCACCAAGAACCAAATTGGTGATACCTTGATTTGGGCTGCCAGCCTCTTGAACTGTGAGAAATGTGTATTGTTTAAGCCACTCAGTCTATGGTATTCTGTTAGCAGCCCAAACTGATTGTGACAATAACACTACCAGAACCGAAGAACATATCTAGTTTTGTTTTGTTTTGTTTTGTTTTGTTTTCTCAAGAATTTTGATTTACAGAAATCTTAGTTGTATGCTCAAGTGATTACAACTGACTTCCACTTAGCCACAAAAGTGAGGATTCTGGGGATGGACTAAGGCATAAAAGTAGAAAGTCTGCTTTCCAACAAAATGTCACCATTTCTGTGTGTTTGTCTTAGACCTGACCCCTGTGAACATTTAAAATGTGGCCTGGTAAAGAGCCCACATGTCTGAAGAGGTGCTGAGACAGAGAAGGGTTGTCGTCTGTGGTTTCTGCTAGTGGGTTTGGTTTTGAGGTTGTAATTGTTCATTTTTTGTGGGGTTTTGTTTGTTTATTTGTTTGTTTCAGATTTCACCTCCCACCCCTTCCTAGAGCATTTAAAACAACTGGCAGTTCAGCCACTCTCCACCCTCCTGGGTACCTGCTCGCCTTTGTCTTTCCAGTAGGGTGGAAGTCATTGGGCTTGGGACTTTTAAATCAGCCAGACTTAAGTTTGAATCTTGCCTCCAAAACTTTCTAGCTGTTTTACTTTGGACAAGTTACTTGACCTTTCTACATCTCAGTTTTCTCATCTGCAAAATGGGAAAGAATAATAATCATCTCCCCAGGTGGTTGGGAAAATTAAATAAAACAGTACCCTGAAAATTCTTAGAGTCATATCTGACACCGGATAGGTCATCAGTTTCCCCTTCCTTTCTCTGAACTCTCTTCTAACCCACTTCTCACTCCTTAATTGACATTTCCCTGGACCTTTGGTAAGGCAATTGCTAATAGCGTCAATAGCTATGGTGAGCCTGCAAGAGAGTGTCCTGGGGGAACACTTCTAACTTCTAAATTAAAACTCCTGCCCCAAGTCTTTATAAATGCTATGACTTTGGAGTATCTCAGTTAAAACAATATACTCCTATTGAATATATGTGCTAATTGAGTATTTGAAAGCATGTGTGTGTGTGTGTGTGTGTGTGTGTGTAAGTTTGGATATTCACAGAAGATCACATGAATCATCTGAACGATGAAATGAAATGGGGTCAGTTATGTCAAGGGGTTTTTAAATTAAGCCAGAATGTCATTAAGGAGATGGGCCATATGCATGTTTTCATCTGATAAAACCCTGAATTTTTGAACTGGGCCAAAATGCAAATATTCCAAAGACTTAGCCTGAACACCTGCAACTTCCTACGTAAGAGACTTTGCTTGGTGATAGCCTTAGTGACTAGGTATATTCAGCCAAGATTGGTTTTATGCCACCAACACCAATCAAAAAAAAATTTTTTTTATTTTGTCAATCAAAAATTTTTCTAAACAATATATGCAGGCATTCCTTTTTGTCTTTTAAATCTTTGGCGGAGGTGGGGGGGGGGGTGAGGGAGGCACTATTTGGGTTGCTTCCCAAATCTGTGTTCCCCTGAATTGTAATTCTGAACCCCAAATAAATGCTTTTGTTTTTATTGTAGCTCAGCCTCTTTTCTTGGTTGGCATTTCTGGTGTCTGAAGAAGTGGGATCTGAGGTAATAGCGTCTCACCTCCTGTGCTGCTGATGTTGGACCAGCAAGGCACCTGCTTGAACCCTCTGTGCTCTGTTGTCTCCCCACAGCCCAAGTGCCTGTGGTGAGT
>NW_024417436.1:477-1826 GCF_014898765.1 Herpailurus yagouaroundi | reverse complement strand
GTTTGAGTTTACGGATAGTGTTAGGGTTAGGGTTAGAGTTTAAGGATTGTGCTAGGGTTAGGGTTAGGGTTATGATTAAGGGATAGTGTTAGGGTTAGGGTTAGAGTTTAAGGATAGTGCTAGGGTGAGGGTTAGGGTTTGAGTTTAGGGATAGTGTTAAGTTTAGGGTTAGAGTTTAAGGATAGTGTTTGGGTTGGGGTTGGGGTCAGGGTTTAGGGATAGGTTTAGGGTTAGGATTAGGTTCTGCTTAGTGGTCTCGGTGAATCCTGGACAGGGTGGTCAGGATGGGAGTTGGTAGGTGTAGTGTCCCCTAGGTCCCAAGGTGCCTTCAGAGGTAACAGACTACTGGGTGCTGAAGCAATACTCGCCGTCTGTGGAGAGCGGAAGTGGAGGAAGCGCAGGTCGTTTTTCAGCCAAATCCTACAATTTTCGTAGAATATCAGAATTGTCTTTGGCTGAAAGACTCCACTCATGGGTCTGCATTTCACACCTAAAAATCTTTGTGTTAACTGTAAGTTGAGTATTGGGCTTAACATTGCACAACACTTTCAGAGCAAAGTAATACTAGGGAAACCCACTTTCAACGAAATTATTCAATACACTCTCAGAAACCAGTTTGTTCCACTTAGTGAACTTTGGATGTTGATCTCCTAGTGATGTTCAATGTTGCTGTGCTTGAACAGTTGGTTCTTGAAGCAGTTTGACTCTGTTTTGCAATGGACCTTTTGAAATGAAGCTAACGCTTCCCAGATAAGCATGTAGTTTTTCAGCCCAAATCTGTACTTTTCCTTGAAGTATCAGAAAGATCTATGGCAGTAAGACTCCACTCATAGAGCTGATTTCAAGACCTAAAGATCTTTGTTCTAGCTGCAAGTTGAGTTTTGGGCCTAAGAATGCACTACACTTTCCCAGGAAAGAAATATTAGGGAAACCCGCTTCCAACGAAATTTTACAATACACTCTCAGAAAACAGTTTGTTCCACTTACTGAACTTTGGATGTTGAACACCTAGTGATGTTCAATGTTGCTCTACTTGAACATTTGGTTTTTGAAGCATTTGACACAGGTCTACAGTGGACGTTTTGAAAAATATCTTATTTTTTCCAAATAAGCATGTAGTTTTTCAACCAAAATCTGCATTTTGCCTTGGAGTATCAGAAAGTTCTTTCATCGAAAGACTCTACTCATGGAGCTGATTTCCTTACCTAAAGATCTTTGTTCTAGCTGCAAGTTGAGTTTTGAGCCTAAGAATGCACTACACTTTCCCAGGAAAGAAATATTAGGGAAACCCGCTTGCAACGAAATTTTACAATACACTCCCAGAAACCAGTTTGTTCCACTTACTGAAC
>NW_024417436.1:0-377 GCF_014898765.1 Herpailurus yagouaroundi | reverse complement strand
TGCTCTGCTTGAACAGTTGGTTCTTGAAGCAGTTTGACTCTGTTTTACAATGGAACTTTTGAAATGAAGGTAAGTTTTCCCAGATAAGCATGTAGTTTTTCAGCCAAAAACTGTACTTTTCCTTGGAGTATCAGAAAGACCTTTGCCAGAAAGTCTCCACACATAGAGCTGGTTTTCATACCTAAAGATATTTGATGTAGCCACAAGTTGAGCTTGGGGACTAAGAATGTACTACACATTCCAAGTAAACTAAGCCTAGAGCAGGCTCTTCCAACAAAATGCTAATATCTTTGTGGTAGGGTTAGGGTTAAGGTTAGGGTTTAGGGATAGAGTTAGGGTTAGTGTTATGTTTAAAGGATAGTGTTAGGGTTAGGGTT
>NW_024417435.1:2208-3724 GCF_014898765.1 Herpailurus yagouaroundi | reverse complement strand
TCAGGCTTGAGGGGGCAAAGAAATTAGCCTAAATAGACAAACAAGTTCAACTAAAGGAAAAAAACACAAAAGAATGTCCCAACTCATTTCCAGAGCTACAGGCAAATCTTAGAAAACTAAAAGAATGGGAGGGGCCTGGTGCTACAGTGTTAGTAAGAGGGAAAAGGAGAAATTTCCAACAGCACAGGTCAATTATCAGGTTTTGAGCACGGCAAGCCTGATATATATTTGTGCATTTATATATTTATTTATATTCATATATTTATGTGTTTGTATCTACATAGAGCCTGGCCCGAAGGCCCGTTTGTCCCGCCCTCCTCCTCTCCGCCTCTCCCAGCTTCCCTGCCCCAAGTCCCCATTTGGTCCTTCATTAACAAGACTACTAGCAATACTGCTAACTCTTAGCGCCGTGTTACTGTGTTTCCTGTGTCGTCGGGCTCACAGCCAGGGAGGAGAGAACAGGAGCTCCGGCCCAGATCCAGCCCCACACCTCTCAAGTTCTCCTCTACCGTGGGGCCAACCTGCTGTGGGCTTTAGCTAGAATTTCGTCAGGGAAACTCGGGGTGGAGTTGTTAGTCTTCTGCCCTTCGTATCAGATAAGGCCCCGTGGCTTCCCTGAACTCAGTGCCAGAGACTTGGTTCTGGAAAGCTGAATGTTTCAGCAGCCATTTCCTTCTGGCCTCGTCCAGGGGAAAAGCCCACCACACCGCCCTATGGGCAAGGATGCAGGGAAGGCTTCACGAGCGCACCGTTTCTCTTCCTAAGAGAAACACCAGCATTGGGAGATGAAGCTGCCTCCGTTCCCTCGCAGCAATGATGTGCACAATTACATTTCCAGCAGGTGTCACTTAAGAGGGTGAAACCCATTAGTGTTCAAACGAGAAAGCAGAGAGCAGCCTTCGAGAAGGCACAGAAAGCCCTCTCTACAGGGGTGGAGGAAGTGAACGCACGGACTTTTCCTGACCACTTGCCACTCCTCACTCGCTTTCCCATAAGTGACCTCACCCCAGCCCTAGGACAGCCCTTGGTGCAGAGGTGACCAGGCCCTGTTTGAACCAATGGAGAAACTGAGCTCCGGGCCCTGCGATGAACTGCCCGAGGTCGCTTAGCCAGGTGGGCTGAACTCACACAGGTGCACAGACCTGTACAGGGAATGGAGTGTGGATAGCATTCAGTGTTCCATTTCAGCCTGGAGAGGGCCAGGCCCTCTTATTTTTTTCCTGGTTTTCACAGTGCCCAGCATAATGTAAGTAGCCAGTACGTACTTGACAATATACTTCTCAACGTTTATTTATTTTTGGGACAGAGAGAGACAGAGCATGAACGGGGGAGGGGCAGAGAGAGAGGGAGACACAGAATCGGAAACAGGCTTCAGGCTCTGAGCCATCAGCCCAGAGCCCGACGCGGGGCTCGAACTCACGGACCGCGAGATTGTGACCTGGCTGAAGCCGGACGCTTAACCGACTGCACCACCCAGGCGCCCCGATTACCCTCTTTTTATAGACAAGGAAACTGA
>NW_024417435.1:0-2108 GCF_014898765.1 Herpailurus yagouaroundi | reverse complement strand
CCACCCAGGCGCCCCGATTACCCTCTTTTTATAGACAAGGAAACTGAGGTGCAGAGAAGTGAAGGCACTTGCCCAAGGCTGCTTGACTAATGAGTCGCAGATCTAGGGTTCGAACTCAGGTCTGCCTGGTTCCAAAGGCTGTGTGCCTTGCGCTAAACTGAACACCCCCCCCCCCCTCCTTGGGATCCATCCCATTGCACAGGCAACTACATGTTCTCCCAGGGATGCCATGAGGGTGGTGCCTGGGTGACTGGGTGACAGGAGTCTGACAGGGCTGTCCGGCTCTTCAGTGCAGCCATGTTGCAAGATCCCCGTTCTTCCTGCTCAGACCCTGGGCTGAGTCTGAATGGCCTTCCGTTTTCTCTAAGCACGTAAACCATGTCTTTGGACCATCTTAACCAAGGTCTGCCCATCGCAGGGTCGTGAAAGGCCACCTGGAGATGGGGAAAGACTATAAGCTGGAGCTCTGCCAGGCCTGCCTCCTCGCTAAGACCAGACTCAGCATCTCCTTTCCCTGCTCGCTGCCCTCCAGTGTGAGGTGATACACTTGGTCCCCAGGTAGCCTAAATGGACCACACTCCGCACTGTCTCAAAACTAGAGGTCAGCCTTCCTATGCCATCTCATTCAAGCTTTCCTCTCCAGGAGCTTACCAGTTTCTGCTAAAGCCGTCTTCCAAAATCACCTAAATCCCCTGCGTCCTTCCCACCTCCCTGCCTCTGTCATCATCTAGACGAGTGCACTAGCCTCTCTGCCGGTGTGCTTTATATCTCTCGTCCCACCCCAGTCTTCCACACAGTAACAGGCGAACTTTGTAAAGCATTTGTTTTATTCATCCAACCAGCCGTCCACCCTTCCCATCCACCCAATAAATATAGGTGGGATATATGAGCATTTTCTCACATACATATGTACACGCATATACTTGTATACTGTGGGTCAGGCCTCAGGCTAGACTCGGAATGCAAAGTTAGATAAGAAATGGTCCAATCTGTAGTGGAGAGAGATACATAAATTACTGTGATCATGAAGGGAAACCAAAGGACTGGTGTCTGACCCTGCCTGGAAGCTTCAGTGGGATCTGGAACTTTTAAGGTAAAGGTGAGGAAAAGGTTGGTAATCTAGGGAGAGCCACTGTGCGTGTACAAGTTTTGGCAATGCGTTGCATATTTGGGGAACCACAAATAGCTGGCAAGGTCAGAGAGAACAGTGGTCGTTGGGAAGGCAGAAACCGTATCGTGATGTGCCTTGTTCTGAAACTGGAATTTTATCTCGTTGGCAATACGATGTCACGCATGGTTTTTCAAGTAAGGAGGCAATCTGGGCAGAGAGCGCTTAACCACTCCGCTCTCCGCGTCTCCGTTGGACCCCTGGCAAGCTTTTGTCCGTGTTCCCATCTTCAACCAGACCTGCTTAGACTCCTTTCCTGGCTGGCTGACATTCTGCCCGAATGATACTTCTATTCTCCCAGACACTGCTTACCCACTCAGAGTAATGGGTCACACTCAGAGTTCCGGATCACACTCCAAGAGATTCCTCTTTATTCTCTCTCTGTTCCGGACACAGTGTGTCTGTCTTGAACGTCAGTGCAAGTCACTGGGCCAGTGGCTGCCGAGTGTGTGGACAGGGAACTGTTTGGGGATGTAGGCAGCAACTTCTGCCCAACTACATCTGCCCGTCAATCTGGAGGGCTCGGTGGGAGCAGAGAATGAACAGGCCAGCTGCTACCTCCTGCCTTTCTAATTGTCTATCAAAGAAACGGAAAACCCACTCGCTGCCATTGCTGAATTCATGTGGGGTCAGCAAGCGCGTGTTCGGTCTAAGAGCAGGTAAGAGGCAGGACTTCACACCGCGCAGGCTTCTGTGCCTGAAGGGTGTGCTCAGGCTTCAGGTGTCGGCCCCACCTCGCCCTCCGTTCTCACGTTCTGCTAACCTCAGCACCACCTGAAGTGGTCCCATTTTGTTCTGTCTTCAGGGTCCCTTATACATGCCTGCCTCTGAAGAAAGCAGGATCTAGAGCCCTGCAGAACTGGGTTGGAGTGGTTGGCTTTGTAACTTTGGGCCAGTAACTTCACCTCTCTCACTTTGGTTTCCACATTTAAAGCTCCGC
>NW_024417434.1:0-1246 GCF_014898765.1 Herpailurus yagouaroundi | reverse complement strand
TTTTTTATTCCATAGAGTTTATTTCTGCTGTGATCTTTATTATTTCTCTTCTTCTGCTGGGTTTGGGGTGTCTTTGCTGTTTTGCTTTTATTTCCTTTAGGTGTGCTGTTAGATTTTGTATTTGGGATTTGTCTTGTTTCTTGAGATGCGCCTGGATTGCAATGTGTTTTCCTCTTAAGACTGCCTTCGCTGCATCCAAAGGGTTTGTGCTGTTGTATTTTCATTTTCATTTGTTTCCACATATATTTTAATTTCTTCTCTAATTGCCTGGACGACTCACTCATTCTTTAGTAGGATATGCTTTAACTTCCATGCTTTTGGATGTTTTCCAGACTTTTTCCTGTGGTTGATTTCAAGTTTCATAGCATTGTGGTCTGAAAGTGTGCGTGGTATGATCTCAATACTTTTGTCTTTATTGAGGGCTGTTTTGTGACCCAGTATGTGATCTATCTTGGAGAATGTTCCATGTGCACTTGAGAAGAAAGTATATTCTGCTGCTTTGGGATGTAGAGTTCTAAATATATCTGTCAAGTACATCTGGCCCGATGTATCAATCAGGGCCATTGTTTCTTTACTGATTCTCTGTCTAGATGATATGTCCATTGCTGCCAGTTGGGTATTAAAAACCCCTGCAATTACCACATTATTATCATTAAGATTTCTTATGTTTGTGATTAATTGTTTTAAATATTGGGTTCTCCCGAATTCGGCGCATAGACATTTATAATTGTTAGCTCTTCCTGATGGATAGGTCCTATAAGTATTATATAATGCCCTTCTTCATCTCTTATTACAACCTTTACTTTACTCCAGCTTTCTTATGACTTCCAGTAGCATGATAGATAGTTGAATATCCCCTCACTTTAATCTGAAATTGTCTTCAGGTCTGAAATGAGTCTCTTGTAAGACAGCAAGTAGATGGGTCTTTTGTTTGTTTGTTTGTTTGTTTGTTTGTTTTAATCCATTATGATACCCTATGTCAAGTTTCAGTAGATGGGTCTCCTACTACCCTTATGCTCTATCTTTGTATTTTAATGCCTGTTTATCCCTAGCTGCTTTCAGAATTCTGTCTTTATCCTTGTATTTTGCCAGTTTTACTATGATATGTCATGCAGAAGATGGATTCAAGTTACGTCTGAAGGGAGTTCTCTATGCCTCTTGGATTTCAATGTTGTTTTCCTTCCCCAGATCAGAGAAGTTCTCAGCTATGAGTTGTTCAAGTACACCTCAGTCCCTTTCTCTCTCT
>NW_024417433.1:0-1623 GCF_014898765.1 Herpailurus yagouaroundi | reverse complement strand
TCAGCCCAGAGCCTGACGCGGCGCTCGAACTCCCGGACCGCGAGATAGTGATGTGAGCTGAAGGCGGACGCTTAACCGACTGTGCCACCCAGGCGCCCCACCGAGCTCCCTCATTAAGTTCCTGCAGTGCAGCAGGATGAGAGGTCCTGGGTGCCGGGAGGGATGCCATGCTGAAACCAAAGCGTCATCTTTCCCTTGGCAGGCTCCTGGATCAGCCAAATGGAAGGGTGTCTCCTGGTTGTAAAACAAATTCTTGTTTTACAAAGTTACCATATGCAACTATTTCTGTGATTCCAGATTTCCTTGATGCCAAATGAAATTAGATACCAAAGCTAATCAAAAAAAAAAAAAAAAAAAGCTGCAGCGGTCACAGAATGTGCGTTCATCAAAAAAGTGACATTGCTCTTTTTATTTTAATGTTTATTTTTGAGAGAAAGAGAGAGAGAGAGAGAGAGCACAGAGGAGGGGGCGGAGAGAGAGGGAGACAGAATCCGAAGCAGGCTCCAGGCTCTGAGCTGTCAGCACAGAGCCCGATGCAGGGCTTGAACCCATGAACCGAACCGGGAGATCGTGACCTGAGCTGAAGTGGGGTGCTTTGACTGAGCCACCCAGGCACCCCAGAAGTGACACTGCTTTTATTGAATCGCTTTATTTTTTTTTTTTATAATTTTTTTTTTAATTTTTTTTTTCAACGTTTATTTTTTTTTGGGACAGAGAGAGACAGAGCATGAACCGGCGAGGGGCAGAGAGAGAGGGAGACACAGAATCGGAAACAGGCTCCAGGCTCCGAGCCATCAGCCCAGAGCCCGACGCGGGGCTCGAACTCACAGACGGTGAGATCGTGACCTGGTTGAAGTCGGACGCTTAACCGACTGCGCCACCCAGGCGCCCCTATTGAATCGCTTTATAACAGATGAATGCTAGAAACTCACACTTACAAAAGAAGTTGTATACCATGCTTATGTTACAAAATAAATGCTCACCCACAGAGCGCCGCTTTTCACCAGACGTAAAATTTCACGGAAAGAGTGCCACAGATAAAAACACAAAGAACTAGAAGACGGTGGGGAGCCATCAAGGGCTGCTCTTGGTCCCCAGACCAGCTGTTACCAAAGGTCCCACTGAACGGGCAGGACCCGCGTCCGTGTGTCTGTGGCTGACGTGTTCAATCACCATCTGTGACATACTGGGGTGGGCGGGGCACTTCCTGGTGAAATGGTCTTGGGCCCAGGATTTTACGCAGCATAATGTCACCACCGTGGCAGCAGTACAAGAGACAGCAGTGAAGGTCAGGCTTCCAGGGACACCCCACTCAGGATAATATGTAACTGGGTCCCAGTCACCTCATCGTGTCAGAAGAAAGGAGGAGGCGAGGCCTGAGTGACACAGGCCATTTAATCTTTTGCTAAGAAGAACTTTTCCCCCCAGCAATTAGGAGAGCTCATTCCTTGTATTGTGCTTTGCTCTGTTTTTGTTTTAAGAGACTTCTTTTTTTTTAGCATACTTTTAGGGATACAGCTTTGGGCAACTCACCTCACTTCTCAGCCTCAGTGTCCTCATCTGGACAGGGGGACGATGGCTCACCCCTACCTAACAGGATGGCCGTTGAGGAATTAAATGCGG
>NW_024417432.1:0-5944 GCF_014898765.1 Herpailurus yagouaroundi | reverse complement strand
AAGTACTAGGACTTTAATTATATATCTGGTGTAATTAACTTTCGACCGCTCTTATAACTAGCTTCCAGGGAAAACATCAGTTTCCTTTTATTTGAAAGATAATAAAACAGGCTGTGACAACTGTCCTGGAAAGGGACTGAAACACAGTGGTGTTTTAAATATTACAGGACAGAGGTTTTCTTCCTTCACCCTAAAGCAACACTGTGCGCATTTTAACAAGGTTCTTGCGTTGTAACTGGAATGGAGACGTTTGTAAACGATCCCCTGTTCTCGCTGCCCCATCCCGCGGGCTGCACTTAACGGGATTCTTCCCCCTTCCAGGCTGCCCATCAGATCGGCCCCAACGCTGGCAAAGCTCTGAGCAAAGAGCAAAGCTGTCTTCCTCCAGAGCCCTTTGGTTTTACTTTCTTGCGGAAGTGTATTGAAATGCCGCCGGCCTTTGTCACACTCTCTCCTGTTTTGCATTTCACAGTCTTTTGTATTAGTCACTAACCGAGGTTGATTCATATTATCAGCTGTTTCTAGGCTGCTGCTGAAAACTGCTACCTTTTAAAGTTTAGTTCTGGTAGAGGACGTAAATAGTAGGAAGGTGCACGCACGTGCATGTGTATGTGTGTGTGTGTGTGTGTGTGTGTGTGTGTGTGTGCGCGCCCCTGTATGGTGGCCTAAATCATAGCCCCCAAAAGACGTTCTTGTCCTAATCTCTGGAACCTGTGAATTTGTTACTTTACATGGTGAAATGGACTTTGCACATGTGGTCAAGGTGGGTACCATTGGCTCAGGGCTCATCATAGCACATTCACAGGAATCAGAATACTGAACCCACTCTTGCAGTGAAGTCTTGCTAAGTTTTTAGGTTTATATATATATAACCTATATGTATAATATATATTGTTTTAAATTATATATAATTTTATATATTTTTTAAATTATTTTGAGAGAGAGAGAGCACAAGTCAGGGAGGGGCAGAGAGAGAGAGGGAGAGAGCACTGTCAGCACAGAGCCTGATATGGGCCTCGAACTCACGAATCATAAGATCATGACATGAGCTGAAGTCAGATGCTTAACCCACTGAGCCACCCAGGTGCCCTGAGGTTCTATATTTTGTACAGTACCTAAAGTTTTTGTTACTTTATTTTATTTTATTAAAAAAAATTTTTTTTAACGTTTATTTATTTTTGGGACAGAGAGAGACAGAGCATGAACGGGGGAGGGGCAGAGAGAGAGGGAGACTCAGAATCGGAAACAGGCTCCAGGCTCTGAGCCATCAGCCCAGAGCCCGACGCAGGGCTCGAACTCACGGACCGCGAGATCGTGACCTGGCTGAAGTCAGATGCTTAACCGACTGCGCCACCCAGGCGCCCCTAAAAAAATTTTTTTTAATGTTTATTTTATTTTTGACAGAGAGCATGAGCAGGGGAAGGGGCAGAGAGAGAGAGGGAGACACAGAATCTGAAGCAGGCTCCAGGCTCTGAGCTGTCAGCACAGAGCCCGATGAGGAGCTTGAACTCACAGACCGCACGATCATGACCTGAGCCAAAGTCAGACGCTCCCACCCAGGCGCCCCAGTTTTTGTTACTTGAGATCGCTGCCGCTGTCCACTTGAGTGAGCACTATGGGCAAAATGCCACAAAACACTGTTTTCCCTTAAACATGGTTGAAATTGTTTACTCATTGGAGTTGATAGAAACACTTCAGTGAACAAGGCAGGCACGTGATCAGGAGCAGCCTTCCCATGTTCTGAGCATTTCTAACAGTCCAGGATGGTGTCCATGATTTTCATCGTGGGCTATAACCCTTAGGACCACACCGGGGTCACCCAAGGCAGTCCCACCTCTGTGTGGAGCCCCACCTGCTGCGGCTACAGCTGCCTCTGGCTGGAGACTGCAGGGAAGAACCCTCACAACTCAAACCTTACTCCGGAACTCTGGTGACAGCGACGCTGTGGCACCTATTTATGAAGAGAAGGAGCCGCCATGCAGAGTGGACCTGGGCCACCCTTGCTCTGCTGGCATCGGGGGACCCAGCACAGCCCCTTAGGAGGGCCATAGACCTCCTACAAGCCTCACCCCCTTTTGACGCAGTGATTCCACTGTAGGGATTGGCCTGAGGAAGTAATCCAAAAGCAGCAAGAGCCCTGGCAGAAAAATATTCACTGTGTGTGTAAATAAAACTTGGAAGCGACCTCATGCTCAGTATTAGGGAAATGGTTAAGTAAAGTACCATTCGGTTACTTATGGGAACGTAACACAGCGATGACGCTTGATCACTCTGCAGATTACGTAGAACCACGAGCGCATTTATTAAATAAATGAAGCAAACAATGCTCAAATTGTATTAACTCAACGACTGCAATTCTGAAAAAGATAAATAGACGGGCAGAGACAAGATGTAAATGAACAAAAAGGAATATAATTTTTGTGTCAGGGTAGCAGGACTTTGAATTTTCTGTTTTTTAAGCTTTCATTTATTTTGTGTATATATTGTCTTCATAGCAATACAAAGGTCTCCTTTAAAAATTTTTTTTTTCAATGTTTATTTATTTTTGGGACAGAGAGAGACAGAGCATGAACGGGGGAGGGTCAGAGAGAGAGGGAGACACAGAATCGGAAACAGGCTCCAGGCTCTGAGCCATCAGCCCAGAGCCCGACGCGGGGCTCGAACTCACGGACCGCGAGATCGTGACCTGGCTGAAGTCGGACGCTTAACCGACTGCGCCACCCAGGCGCCCCACAAAGGTCTCCTTTAAACACGATCGATCCTTCTCTTGGAGTACAGGTCTTATCAAATAAGTGGCTTTAAGGCTGCTACTGGCTACAGGAATAAATATGAAGAAACGTTAAGTTTTTCCCTGGACAGGGATCGATCCGGTGTGCCTTGATTTGGGGCGCCTGGGTGGCTCCGTCTGTTGAGCATCTGACTCTTGATTTTAGCTCAGGTCACGCTTTCATGGTTTGTGAGATCGAGCCCTGTGTTAGGCTGCATTGACAGTGCAGAGTCTGCTTGGGATTCTCTCTGTCTCTGTCTCTCTCTTCCTTGAAATAAACAAATAAAAGCTTAAAAAAAACCCAAAAACCCAAGCAATCCATACCATGCTTCCAGAGCCTTTCGGAATTCCCAGAAGACAGTCACTTTGAACTAAATGGCAACTGATGGTGATAACAGATTAGCCTCAGGTCAAATCCCTGTGCCCATACAATTGTCCCCCCAGGTCCCCCCAGGTGACCCCCCAGGTGTCCCTCCAGTGCATTCAGGTCCACTCATGGATTCTGAATAGACGTTTTCTACAGGAAAATGCGGTCTGCCTCACCGGCAGGCCCCAACGCAGGGTGTGGGGGAAGCAGTCGCTACTCCATCCGAGGGGCTGGGAGCACAGCCCTTGGGAGCACTTTCACAGATTACCACGAGGACAGGATGGAGGGGCCACAGAGAGTGGGATGAAGAAAGATTCAAAGATACCCCCCCTCACCGGTTTACCTGGTATTATTCTGGAAGTTCTGCCTGGCTGAATAAGGCAGACACCAGAAATAGAATGTTATTAGAAAGGAGGAGGCAACATGACCATTACATAACGAGACAATGCGATCAACTCCTGGGAACATCCAAGCTGGCCCCTGAAAACTAAAAGGGAATAAATAATAAGGGAGATGAACACAGGGACCCTGCTAAAAAAAATCAACAGGTATGTTTTCCATACCAATAGCAACCGATTAGACGTTATCAAGCAACCCTTTTTATGTTTTATTTTTTTAATGTTTATTATTTTTTTGAGACAGTGAGAGAGAGAGGGAGACACAGAATCCGAAGCAGGCTCCAGGCTCCGAGCCGAGCTGTCAGCACAGAGCCCGACGTGGGGCTGGAACCTATGAATCATGAGATCATGACCTGAGCTGAAGTCAGACACTCAACCGCCTGAGCCACCCAGGTGCCCCAACAACCCTCTTTACAACGAGGGGATGGAGGGTGGGGGAGAAAGACACGTAAACTCTTTAAATGACCTTAATGGCAAATGGGCATGATCTGGATAAAGAAAACCACAAACCTTAGGCTTCTCAAAATGTACCTGGCAGAGTTAAAGGTGTAGGTGGCCGTTGTGCTAGCAGCTCATCCTGATGGAACCGGCCACGAATCCTCTAGCTCGGAGGAGGGAGACCTGAGCCCCAGGAAGGCCCAGCTGGCCTCTAGAGGACAGCCAGCCTCCACATGGGTGGCCGGTGGGAGATAGGTGGAAACATCACCCCATCACTGCCGTATTGTTTTCAGAGCAGCAGCCTGGAAGTCACCTAAGTCTCCACCCAGAGATTCCTGGGGAAAGAAAGGCAGGGGGTGCAGGGAGTGCCTCTGAGCAGCTACTTACAAGAATGAGCAGATGCTGGGGCGCCTGGTAGCTCAGTCGGTTAAGCGTCCGACTTCGGCTCAGGTCACGATCTCGTGAGTCACGAGTTCGAGCCCCACGTCGGGCTCTGTGCTGACAGCTGGGAGCCTGGAGCCTGCTTCGGATTGTGTCTCCCCCTCTCTGCCCCTCCCCAGCTTTCGCTCTGTCTCTCTCTCTCAAAAATAAAATAAAATAAAAAAAACATTAAAAAATTAAAAAAAAAAAGGAGCAGATGCACATCATGTATCATAAAAGGGAAAAGTTAGTGGCATGGTGGCATGAATAAGATAATGGCATTTCTGTAAAAACAGTGAGTTTAGACAGAGGTAAGTTTCCAAACTACTAGAAAATATTTACAAGCATATTGTATCTATTAGTTTGCTAGGGCTGCTGGAGGGAAGTGCTGCTCTAAGTGGAGTGGCTTAAACAAAAATGTGCTTCTCAGTCTGGACACGAGAAGCCCCAGATGAAGGTGCGGGCAGTTGGTCGGTTCTCTCTGAGGCTGCGTGGGAGACTCTGTTCCCGGCCACTCTCCTTAGCGAGTGGACCCCGTCTTCTCCCTGTGTGTATGCCTCTGCCTTCAGATTTCCTCTTTCTTGGGGCTCCTGGTGGCTCAGTCGGCTTAAGTCACGATCCCAGGGTCGTGGGGTTGAGCCCTGAGTCTGACTCCACACCAAGCGTGGAGCTTGCTTAGTGTGGAGCTTGCTTAGCGTGGAGCTTGCTTAGCGTGGAGCTTGCTTAATATTCTCTCCCTCTCTCCCTCTCTCTCTCCCTCTCTTCCTCCCTCTCTCTCTCTAAATAAAATTCCTCTTTCTTGCAAGGAGTCAGTCGGAGTGGATTAAGGCCACCCCATGACCTCAATTAAATTTTATCTCTGTAAAGACCCTGTCTCCAGTTAAAGTCACATTGTGAGGTTGGAGGGGCTAAGATTAAGATTTCAACATAGGAATTTGGGGAGGGACGGGATTCAACCCACAAACCTATCAGACAACTGTTAACAGCTGCTCTGGGGCAACAGGATGGGGTGGGGTGGGAACAGGGCTCTTTCTACTTCATACAACTCCACACCAGTTTGATTTGTGTGGTGGGGGAGGGAGGGAGGGAATCTAGGACCCGGTTCAAAATAGGGCAGTTCAAGGGCTGTCTGAGGGGCGGGCACTGCACTCTGCAAAGGACCTGGTGGGAGGGGGCTCTCTTCCTCACCTTCCAGATACAGAAGCCGGGTGCGGGCTGCAACACTGCTAGGCTGGGGACCCCTGGGCCCCCCAAAATGTAGGGTCGCTGGCTGGAGAAGAGCCTCCAGTTTCTTATGGGCATCTCAGAGAGACTTCTGGAAATTACCTGGGATGCTAAGGGTCTGATGCCAAGGATGTCCTGGGAGAAGCGGCCTCCCCCCAGCTCCTGCCAATTGACATCTGTCCACTCACAGGGGCCCCGTCCTGACCTCGGTCACCGATGAGGGAGGACAGCAAGGGAACGCCAGGTCAGGTCAGCCTCCTCCCCAGCCCCCTTCGCAGCTTCTGTGAACCAAGGGAGACGGCGGGGGGGGGGGGGGGGGGGGGGGGGGGG
>NW_024417431.1:1008-1332 GCF_014898765.1 Herpailurus yagouaroundi | reverse complement strand
GGGCTCGCTCGCTCTCTCTCAAAAATAAATAAATGCTAAAAAAAAAATTTAAAGCTACATACAATATGGTTTTTATCAAGGCAGCTCTTGTTTCCATTGATTTCAGGATTCCCAGGGTTTCCCAAAGAATTCTTTAATCACATAGAAGATGCAAAGTAAGAAGGACACATTTCAAGCTAATGTCAAATTTCTCCTTTCTATCGCTTAGTGCTAGCGGATAATAGAATAATTAATTTCAGTCCAATTTCCAAGAAAAGTTAAATGACACCCAATTTTATACCCACCCCCCCCAAGCCACTAAACATAAAGACAGGTATATTTAAA
>NW_024417431.1:0-908 GCF_014898765.1 Herpailurus yagouaroundi | reverse complement strand
CGTCGGGCTCTGGGCTGATGGCTCAGAGCCTGACGTGGGGCTCGAACTCACGGACCGCGAGATCGTGACCTGGCTGAAGTCGGACACCTAACCGACTGCGCCACCCAGGCGCCCCAAGAAATTTTTTTAAAAAGCTACTTGACAATAAAATTAACTGACACAATTTTAAAAACAATGTTTAAAAACTGTGACACCCCCCACTTTAACTTCACTAATCGTGGATTAGCATTTCATAATGTATAACTATTGAATCACTATGTTGTGCATCAGAAACTAACATATTGTATGTCAACTATACTTCAATTAAAAAAATATATATCTGATTCTTTTCTCAGTTATACATTTTCACAAAGCCTTACATGTCTTCATTGCAACACTGGAAAACAACAGTTCATGATTTTTATATTCCTATGAGATTACTGTGTATCCAAAAATTTGCTCACTTGAACTTTTATTTCTTTTTTGAAACAGGAAGGAAAAATAGGCAATAAAACCTTGCCCTCTGTACTAGTTTGCTAGGGCTGCCATAAACAACTACCACAGACTGGGTGACTTAAACAGAGATTTATTTTCTCAATTCTGGAGGCTAGAAGTCAGAGATCAAGATATCAGCAAAGTTGGTTTTTTCTGACTTCTTTCCGTAACTTGTAGATGTCAGTCTTCTTCCTGTATCTTTCACATCATCTTCCTTCAGCACTCGTCTGTGTCCAAACTTCCTTTCCTTAATTACTTTTTTCTTTTTTTTTTTTTTGAAGTAAGCTTCATGCCCAGCCAGACTCCAATACGGTGCCTGAACTCACAACCCTGAGATCAAGACCTCAGCTGAGATCAACAGTCAGATGTTTTAACTGACTGAGCCACTCAGGCACACCTAAATTTCCTTTTCTTATAAGAACACCAGTCTTATT
>NW_024417430.1:0-1478 GCF_014898765.1 Herpailurus yagouaroundi | reverse complement strand
GGGGTCTGAAGGCCTCGATCAGGGTCTGCATTCAAACACCCGTCTATTCTTGAAGGCACCGTCTCCAGGAACACTCGACCGTGTTGCCAGAATTCTGTGTCTGACATCTGGCTTCCCCGGAACCCTGTGTGATTGTGTCCGCCCGCCCCCAACCCCTCACCCCAGTTTTAATTTAAAAGAGTAAAAATTTCTGCTGACCTTCTTCACTAGGAAGAGAAGATGGATGATCATAAAAACATTTCCGAATGCACAATCCTTCCTACAGGCAAAAGTATCTGTTTTGGGTTTAAGCTGCTTAGGGTAAGGTGTTCAGGACGCCAATCCATCATTTCAGACCACTAAATATTTCTGCTGGTGTATACGAACGGCACCAAAGAATGAATGGGCCTCTTTCAAGACCGATTTACTACCACAGAAGGTGTTAGCGCCAGAAAGAGGCAAATACATGTTTTCTGGAGTCTACAAAATTGTGTATTCCTAAGAAAGGGTATTAGGGGTGAACAAGCCCAACCCATTAGGTCTTTAAAAAATGATGAAAGGTGTGTGTCTGAGTATTGGATAGAGAATGTATTTTTCAGAAATAGGTCAAGGAAAGCCATCTTCTTCACTTCAAGAATTGTATTTCAGGCAATGTGTCTAAATTTATAATACAGAGGAAAAACTCAACCTGATAGCTACTTTGTTGACATTAAAAGTTGAGAAAATAGACCCTGTGAATTCCATTAAGATTTCCAGGTGTATTTCTCTTCACTGGGTTTACGCTGGGTTTCAGGTGCATGCTGGGGCTCTGGAGTTGGGCTCACTTGGGTTCCAGCCACAGATCTGCCACTCACTGTCTGCAACCCTGTGCATGTTACTGTACCCCCTCTGTGCCTCAGTTTCCTCATCGGTAAAATAGGGATATCTTCACAGGATTGTTGGAAAGACGAAATAATGTGTGGAAAGGACTTAGCTCAGCACTTGACAGTACTCAATAAATGCTGAGGGACAAAACCATACCGTAATGTTTTCCTTATGCATACATGGGTGGTAAGTGTATCCCACAGATGGTGGGGGGTGTTTTCCTGCTGTGATTCTCATCCACACCACCACACACAGTGTGGAGTGCAGGTTCAACTTGACCTCATCCCTTCTGGGCACTTGAGCTGCCTTCCCACTGATTGGCATCGTAATGGTAGATACTCTCCACAGACCTGCTTAGTGGGACCATTAGTGGCTCTCTGCTTGCTTCTGTCCACCAAACAGGAAAGAATATGCAACCTGAGGTAAGTTCCTAGTGCAAGAAGAAACTCCACTTTGAAGAAAATGGCTTTTCTTAGGCAAGATGGGAAAGGGAATGAGGTTTCCTGAATGAATGTAGGGAAATACTCATACTCATAAAAAAAAAAAAAAAAAAAAAAGAGGATATTTCATTATGCCTGGTTGACCTCAAATTCAGTAGCTTACATTGAGTAGAAAGAAAGAAAGAAAGAAAGAAA
>NW_024417429.1:0-7612 GCF_014898765.1 Herpailurus yagouaroundi | reverse complement strand
TTTTTTTAATTAAAAAAAATAAAATAAATAAAATATATATTTAGTAACAGTTAATGGGAATTTTACTATGTTTTGTAATAAATGTATTAATGTTGGAAGTATTTGCATATCCTAGTAAAATCATAAAATTATTATATTTTCCTAAATATATACATTTTTAAAAATTACTTCATTATTTCAAATGAATAATTGTTTTCTTCTTTCATATTATTGTCATGGATCCCCATGAAAACTCCCATGAAATAGACGAGGCAACTCTCCATGTTACTAATGCGACTAGAATGTAGATGATTTCCTGGGATCGTGGAGCCATAAACTGCATGGGATGGGAACACAGAATTATTCTGACTCAGTCTAACGATCTTTTCCTTCAAGCCATCCCTCAATTCACTGATGAAAATCTCAACCAGAAAATGTCAAGTTAGCTTCCCTATCTACGAAAGTCAGATCAAGAAAAGTTTTATTTCCTGTTGATAAAAGGGACGACTTCTTTACTATCTCCATGTAAGAACAGAAGACTGTCTCTGAACAGGAGGTAGAGGATTCCTTCCTGGAAGTCCAGGTGAGTCATCTCCCAGGCCAGCCAGCCCACTCTAGAACTTTTTTAATTAGGATTCTTCACTCTGCCAGCTATGTTGTAAAATGGAGATTAAATTTCCATGATGAGGGGTGCCTGGGTGGCGCAGTCGGTTAAGCGTCCGACTTCAGCCAGGTCACGATCTCGCGGTCCGTGAGTTTGAGCCCCGCGTCGGGCTCTGGGCTGATGGCTCGGAGCCTGCAGCCTGTTTCCGATTCTGTGTCTCCCTCTCTCTCTGCCCCTCCCCCGTTCATGCTCTGTCTCTCTCTGTCCCAAAAATAAATAAACGTTGAAAAAAAAATTTAAAAAAAAAAAAAAATTTCCATGATGGAACCAGTAGGCACATCACACCTGAATGATAGAGGAGAGCTGGGAGGGATTTGTTCTCCCTTTGACTATATCATTTTTCTTTTTTTAGTTCCCCAAATATTAGCTTATACATGTGTATCTACTAGTATTTCTATATCACGATAAAGGACTGAGGGATTTATAAAGGGCACTAAATGACTATTCTTGGAAAGCAACTTCTTATATGACCAAAAAAAAAAAAAAAAATCATTCCTTGCCTCCAAAAAATGTATTGATTGTCTCTACAGAAACAGAGCAGAAACTGCTTATCAGGAGAACAGTAGTTTCTGTTTGAGATATGTTTACACCGTCTCACCTCACGTTTCTCACAATTACACTTCCTCTGCTATTCTGAGCTAAGATATTTGTAATACTTCATTTTTTCTCATTTGTAACTTAGTATAAAATAAAGAAAAAGAAGATCTTGAGATTGTAAAATAATAAACCTAGGCATTTCTAGCGATAGTTAGCAACATCAAAAGGACATCATAGCCATAGACATTTTCATCCAAAAAAACTGTTAAGAGGAAGTCTGGAATCCTGGAGGAGTTCAATTCTTTAAGGTGGAAGGGACCTTTGGGATTAGCTATGGTAGAGTTAAGTGCCCCAACACAAATGATATATTAGGTTGACAGAGACAGTCGGACAGACTACAGCTCCTTCACATGTCTGGTACTCAAATGAGGGAGGTGCACATAACCCAGACCACTCTCTCTTGAGAAGCCCAGGCTCAGTACCTGCAGCACAGCATGGACCACACACACAGCAAGAAAAGAGACCAGTCCTTTTCCAAGGAGCAGATTAAGCATTTTTTTTTTCTCTTCGGCATCTCTTCCTGCATTTTTGGGTTCCCTTCCACATTTTGGTAATGCCACTTCTCCCCAGTGCCATGCCCCTATCTTCTCTCTCACTGCCTACCTGGTGGCTGAGCTTCCCCTTAATTGTAGCCCTTCTGTCAGGCTACTTTCCCAGCAATTGGACTTGTGCTACCTCGGCCTTCAGATGAGCCTGGAGTCTGTGGCAGACAACACAGGAATGAGCTGTGCTGAGCTCTCAGAAAACCAGGCCACTAGGAAAACCCTGATCCGGAAAGACACAACTCTAAAGCCAACGGCAAGGCCTTTATTTCCCAGGCCACTTGGATCACACCAACTACCTAAGCCTTGCTGACAAAATGTGTCCAGAGTCCAGACAGCTGCAGCCCAAAGCTACCTTTGGATAGCTATTCTTTGGTCTTCAAAAGCAAAGCAAAGGAAAGACTGATATAAATTTGCATCAAGCTGTTTGTTGATTAATTTCTGCACATAGTCCATTTCAAAGATTTGCAAATCAAGAATCAACTGATACAGTATGATCAACCTTGTATGAGACGTGTGTGTGTGTGTGTGCGTGTGTGTGTGTGTGTGTACAAGCATGTGTGACTATGTGAGTATGTGCCTGAGTGAGAGAGAGAGAAAAAAAGGGAAGGAAGTAAAAGGAAACCAGAAAAGGAAGCATATAAGCCTGCTCATTGTTCGGGTAGGTGGATCCCATTAAGGAGAGGCCCCAGGAATAGGAGAAGATGCGGATAAAGGAGTGCCGTGTGAAGGCCCACAAGCAGTGTTGTGCCCATATAATGCCACAATGTTCACCATGCTCGCACTGCACATGCATGCAAATGCCTGAGTTTCACATTCTGATGAATGCAGGACAAGACAGCAGCAATCGCCATAAGCACGGGAACTAAAGGTAGAGGTGAACATGAGGACATTCAACATAGAAATTTTGTGAAAATCTTAGGTAAAGTTTTAGAATTTCACAGCCCTTGGAAATGGAAGAACAATACAAATTCAATGAGATCCCCAAGGAGCAATGTGTATTACCCACTTGGGTGATGAATGCTGTGTCTTAAAAGTTTAGCACAAGCACATGTGTACATGGGTGCACGTACACACACGCAAAACAAAGTAACAATAACACGGGCTCAAAGAACATACAGACCCGTTTCCAGACTACAAACAGAGAAAATGGCAGAAATGGGATTGGGATCCAGAAAGGCCTGACCTTAAAGGCAGAAATGCTTTCCATCCACACGTGTACCCAAAACTGGCATCAGTCAGACAACCACACAAGCAGAGTTAAAAAGAGCCAGCCCCACCAGCTTCCCTATTCCAGTCTTCACGGTAACTTCCAGGCCCCCCAGGTAGATCTGGAACAAGGAGGCTGAGGAATCTCCCCCTTAGTGGAGACAATCTGTCGCTCTCCAAAGGTTGGTCAGCCCAAGCATCTTCCACCCCAAAGGCCACCACCAGTCCCTCCCACAAAGAAGGCTAATTTTCCTTCTAGACACCGGCAAACTCAGGTGGATACTATTTCCATTAGAAATCACTGCGCTTATTTTTGCTGGAATAAATATTCACGCGGCTAAAACAAAACCAAAATTGCTAATCAGATGATATTCAATAAAAATTAAACCACATTTGTGAAATCATTGTGTACCAACGCCACTTAAAACATTCCCTACTACATCTCTGATTTATGCAGAACCACCAACATTACTACTCACAGGGAGAATAGAACTGGTGAACGTATTTAAAATCATTGTAGTTCAAGCTGGAAAAATTCAGGGTAGGAGAGAGTGCCTCTCAGCACTTTCCAGTTCACAGTAGGAAATAAGTCAGTTGAAACAAGTCTGTTTTCTACAGTAGTTCTACTTGTCTTAGCAACCTCATGCTGTAAACATTCACTCATGCCATATATCTTGGACCTACATTATGTATGTCTTTGTTAATTATTGTGAGGGTAACAGAGGAAATGCCCCTGCCCTCACAGAATGAGACACATACACAGGTGACTACAGACTGTGAGAAATAGCTTTGGAGGCTTAATATTATCAATCATTACCATTTATTAAATACCGGTTAGGGGTCAGATACTGTGTGGTGTGTCCACCCTCCACAACAGCAAGGTCTTTATTATTATATGCATTCAACAAAAAGGAGGAAGCAGAGGTTTAGAGCGGCTGATTTGCTCAGCAGCAAGATGTTTGTAAGTGGCAGAGGTAGGTGGGTGTGTATTCAGTGCCCATGATTTGCATACCAAGTTACAACATGTTTAATTTTTTTTAACGTTTATTTATTTTTGAGAGAAAGAGAGCATGAGGAGGAGAGGGACAGAGAGAGAGGGAGACACAGAATCGGAAGCAGGCTCCAGGCTCTGAGCTGTCAGCACAGAGCCCGATGCGGGGCTCGAACTCACGAACCGTGAGATCATGACCCGAGCTGAAGTCAGACGCTCAACCGACTGAGCCATCCAGGCGTCCCTAAAAATTTTTTTTAATCTTTATGTATTTTTGAGAGAAGGAGAGAGAGAGAGAGAGAGAGCAAGCAGGGGAGGAACAGTGAGAGAGGCATACATAGAAACCAAAGCAGGCTCTAGGCTCCAAGCTGTTAGCACAGAGCCCAACATGAGGCTTGAACTCATGAACCATGAGATCATGACCTGAGCCGAAGTCGGATGCTTAACCAACTGAGCCACTCAGGCACTCCCAAGTTACAACATATTTAAATACAATGTTTTGGATAATCATCAAGGAAAGATATTAGAGGCTATTGGTGGTGGTCCTCGGCCTAAAGTAGATTGGCTTTCTCCCATAGAAACAGTCCTTTCTTCTTTCTATTGCTTATCTCAGAAAATGGCAACTCTATCAACCAGTAGTTCAAGAAACAGGCTGGGCTGACAACCATGACTCCTCTTCCTTTCTCTCGCCCTAACCATCTCATGATCATGAAATTCATCCATCTGCCTCTAAAATTCCCACGGTCCTTCCCCATTCACTGTGCTTTCTCTCATTAGGCCACAATTATTTCTCACCTACATCCTAATACCCCCATAATCAGCCTCTCTCTCACCAGGCTTTTCTCCCTTCTATGCAGTATGAAAAAGGCTACAGCCATGAAGCTATATGGAAAAAGAAAATGTGATCAAACAGGAACACGTGCTTATCATCATCTACCTCCCTGAGTGGGACTAGTTTTTCAGTTTCTCAAATAACTCATGCTTTCTCTCGCTGCAGACATCACACATGGTTGTCTCGGGCTGGCTTTCTCTCTCTTGACCTCTGTCTTTCCCCACCATCTCCAGGAACACACATCACAAATGCATACTGAAAATTCTGTCTTCCAGGAAGCCTTCCCAGGTTTCACTGTCTAAATTTGATATATCTGCTATATAGGTTTCCATGCCAAGTCTTCTTTCCCTAAAGAATGTATCATACTCCATCATAATCGCCTTTTCACTTGCCTGTGCACCTAGATTTAGGGGTCTGATATGTTTGACAATTTTTTTTTCATTTTGGATCCTTAATGCTTAAAGAAAAGTAGCGCAACCCTATTTTTTTAATATTTATTTTTGAGAGAGAGGGAGCACACACATAAGCAGGGAAGGGGCAGAGAGAGAGAGAGAGAAGCTTAGGCTCCATACCCAGTGCAGAGCCTGATACAAGACTCGATCCTGAGAACCACGAGATCATGACCTGAGCTGAAATAAGGAATTGGAGTGTTAACCGACCAAGCCACCCAAACACCCCAAACCTCAACATTTCTTAAATATCATACAAATGTGGAGCACCTGGGTGGCTCGGTCAGTTATGTGTCCACCTTCAGCTCAGGTCATGATCTCGCAGTTCATGAGTTGCAGCCCCACATTGGACTCTGTGCTGACAGCTTAGAGCCTGGAGCTTGATTCAGATTCTGTGGCTCCCTCTCTCTCTCTTTCTCTCTCAAAAATAAATAAAACATTAAAAAAAAACATTTTAAATAGCAAACAAATGCATACTAATGAATAAAGGAGAAAAAATTGAAATCAAAGGACTTGCCATGGAACTACTCAATATGACCTAAACTACATGAACTTTTTAGTGTTTAAGTACATTTATAAATACATATTCTATAATAAATTGAAAAGAAAGTTTTAAAATATATATGTTTATGTACACATATGCACATTATGTATACATATGTATATATACATAAATATATCTTTATATACATGTACATGTTTATGTATAAAAATTCATATTCTGTGAAGGAACTGGGCTGTTGAAATAAATTTAAGGAAAAACTAGAAGAAATACTGGTGAATTGTTTTATGATATCGATGGAGAAAAATTTCTAGGCATAACTTCAAAAGCAGAGAACATAAAAGGAAAGATCAATATATTTGACTACATAAAAATTTAAAAGGTCTATATTAGGAAGAAAAACATAGCATCATTAACAAAGTTAAAACTAGAAACAACAAATTAGGAAAATATAACTTGAAATATATGACCAAGAATTGCTATCCATAATATATAAAGAGTTCTTAAAAAGCAAACTAAAAGGTGAGCCACCACCATGGGACTTACAATTCTTACTGTAAGTTTGATAAATTTTTCCAGAACATACCACTCTACTATACCCAGTTCAGCACAATTAAAAATATATCAAAAAGCCATTTTAATGCAAAGCTATTTTAGCAGAAGAGTAAAGGAGTGTTTCAGATATTGGGGGAAAAAAAGGATTCACATGAGTAAATAAGTAATTAAATAGAATTTTTCCTGAATTCATATGCTAATTATCAGTGGCCTAGGATCTGAGTTTTAGTAAGCCATGTAAATAAGGAAACAAAGTGGAAGATCAGATTTTAAACCCCCTGTGGGAATCTTGGATCCCACAGGGCACATGACAACCCACTGGGAATATAGTTCTCAGCTTTGGCTATGGGTGGAGGAAGTGGGAGAAAGACTTTTGATAAATTTTAAATAAAAGATTACATAACAAATAGCATACATAAAAATACACTCAATATGGATTAAAGACTTAAGTGTGACACCTAAAACTACAAAAATCCTAGAACAGAGCACAGGAAGTAATGTCCCTGACATTGGCCAAAGCAACATTTTCTAGCTATGTCTCCTGAGGCAAGGGAATCAAAAGCAAAAATAAACTATTGGGACTACATCAAAATAAAGATCTTCTGTACCATGAAGGAAATAATCAACAAAACTAAAAGGCAACCTACAGAATGGGAGAAGATATTTGCAAATTACATATCTAATGAAGGGTTAGCAACCAAAATATATAAGGAACTTACACAACTCAACACCCAAAAAACAAATAATCAAATTAAAAAATGGGCAGAAGAAATGCACAGACATTTCTCCAAAGAAGACATCCAGATGGCCAATGACACATGAAAAGATGCTCAACATCACTCATCATCAGGGAAATGCAAATCAAAACTACAATAAGATATCATCTCAAACCTGTTGGAATGGCTAAAATTAAAAAAATAAAATAAAATAAAATAAAATAAAATAAAATAAAACAAAATAAAAACAAGAACAACAGATGTTGAGGATGTGGAGAAAAAGGAAACCTCTTGCACTGTTGGTGGGAAACTGAACCAGTTTTGGTGTAGCCACTCTGGAAAATAGTATGGAGCTTCCTTAAAAAGCTAAAAATAGAACTACCCTATGATCCAGTATTAGCACTACTGGGTATTTACCCAAAGCATAGAAAAACACTAATTCAGGGGATACAAGCACCCCTATGTTAATAGCAGCATTATTTGCAATATTCAACTTATGGAAGCAGTCCAAGTGTCCATCAACAGACAATAGATAAAGAAGATGTGGGGTGTGTGTGTGTGTGTGTGTGTGTGTGT
>NW_024417428.1:0-1394 GCF_014898765.1 Herpailurus yagouaroundi | reverse complement strand
GAGGAGTCCTGGGGTCTGGGCTCTCCCCTCCCCCACGGTCGGGGCCCAGCTGCTATGAGTCTCCCGACAGCATAGAAAGTATCTGGTCAGTGAGAATCCCTGTGTAAATTCTCACAGCTGCTGTGCTTGTGCTGTACATGTCCCTGGGGAGAAAGGATAGAGGCTCTGAGCAGGGAGGAGCCCCAGGTCTTGGGCCCCAGGTCTGAGGGAGGATGAGGCTTGGGGCCCAGAATCCTGCGTCCTGTGAGGGATGGTGGCTGGAACCCAAACTCCTGGATCCCCAGGTAGGACAGGGCTGGGATCTCAGAATCCAGGGTTCCGACAGAGCTGGGGGCCCAGACTCCTGGTTCCCCTGGGTGGGGGGCGTGGCTTGTGGATACCTGATTTTCTCATCCACAGCGGTCAGATATGTCTTCTTGTATAGGTCCTGGGCGGCCGCTTTGGCTGAGCCCCAGTAGCTGTAGAGTGATTCTTGCATCTGGGAGAGCAGGGTGGGGCCCGTGGCTTCATCTTGCCGGGCCATGTCGTCCCCCTGGACGTCTGCAGAGGGAGGGTGCCTTAGGAGAGCTGAGGAACCAGCAGCAGGGGAGAATGAGGCAGGGAAGGTGGGGGACAGGGGTAGGGCCAGGCGAGAACCGGGCTGGGAAGATGCTTGGGGGTGTCATCCCATCCCCCTCACAGACCCTCTGCCCCCTGCCGACCACACTCACCGCATCTCAATACCAGAAGGACAAGAAGCAGAACCAGGAGGCATCGGGTGCCCATGGCGTCAGAAGACCTGGAACACTGAGGAGGCTGTGGGACAGGGCCCCTGGTGACGTCTAGTCCTGGGGTCCCCCCCGTCCCCGGAAACTCCAGGGGGAGAGGCTGGCTTCCCTGCCCCTCCACCTCCCCAGCTGAGTTCCGGGTGCTAATGCATTGGCTTGGGGCTCATCGTCTAACATTTTATGATTCTGCTCCTGATTTTAACACCTTAATTCTAACATCCCCTCATTCACTCAGGAAGCACCTACTGTGTACCGAACACAGTTCTGGGGCCCAGCTGTGAACACAGCAACAGCCCTGCCTGTCTACGAAGCCATTGTGAGAGAGATACACGATCAACAATATTAACTGAGTAAAATACACGGCGGGTCGTATGGTGGGGAGCGCTCTGGAGGGGGGAGGGTGTGTCACGGAGCCTGGGAAAACCTTAGCAGAGGGTGACACTTATGCCGAGACCCAGTCTGCAGGGTCCCAGGCTCAGTTAAGAACCCAACCACTGGGGGTGCCTAGGTGGCTCTGTCCGTCCGTTGGGCGTCCGACTTCGACCTAGGTCATGATCTTGAGTTGGAGCCCCGTGTCGGGCTCTGTGCTCACAGCTCAGAGCCTGGAGCCTGCTTCGGAATCTGTGT
>NW_024417427.1:431-2424 GCF_014898765.1 Herpailurus yagouaroundi | reverse complement strand
TCAGAGAGAAATAAACACCATATGATTTCACTCGTATGTGGAATTTAAGAAACAAAACAAAGGAGGAAGGAAAAGAAAGACACAAGCCCAAACACGGACTCTTAACCGTAGACTCTTAACGCACAGATGGTTACCAGAAGGAAGGAGGGTGGCCAGATGGGTGAAATATGTGAAGGGGATTAAGAGTACACTTATCTTGATGAGCACTGAGTAATGCACACAATTCTTGAATCAACCTGAAGCTCATATAACATTGTATGTTATATCGTATGCTAGTATAATATAGTGGTGATATACTAGTAATATACTAATATAGTAGTATATAGTAATATACGATACCATAATATAGTATGCTATACTAGAATTAAAATTGAAAACACCACTAAACCACATGCTCTATAAAACAATACGACATTCTGGAAAAGGCAAACTGTAAGTACAGAAATCACATCAGTGGCTGGCAGAGCCTGGGGCGGGGAGAAGGGTTGGCTATAAAGGATGCAACAGAATTGGGGCGGGGGGAATGACAAAGCTTCTTATATATCAATCCTTGCGGTGACAAGTGGCTACGTGCTCGTCAAAATGCATGGAACCCTATACTGAAAGGGGCGACTCTTACCATTATATAAATAATCAATCCCTCAAGGAACCTGATTTAGCAACAGAAACAGCCGTCCCCACATCCCCGGTTTCGATGCAGAGACCACTACTAAAATAGAATACATCTTGGGAGAAGTGCTTTATATTCTCACCAGGAGGTTCTCGAAACCCACCTGTGTCCATAATTTCACCTCCCGTCGTCCCTCCTGGTGTTCAAAGGGAAGAAATAACTTCCGGCTGCTTTGAAAGGGAAATGTTTCCTCAGGGGTTCAACATTCTTCCTGTCTCCACTCCTCCCATTAGCCCTTCTTGTCCTCCTCAGCTCAGTATTCTTTTCACCAGCTGATTTCCTTCCACATGCAGAAATCCGGGCTCTCCCTTCATGCCACAACCCGCTCCAATTTCTGCCCCGCTCCTCTGCCCCTTCACTACAAATACCCTAAGAGGTGACCTACACCAGCCTTCTCCATGGCCTCGCTTCGAATTCACTCTTTAAAATGAAATGAAAATGCCAAACAATAACCCAACAAGCCCCATGGTTTCCGAACCCAAACTCAACAGATGTTAGCACTTTGCTATATCCGCTCAAGAGGATCTTTAAAAACCACCACCACCCCCAAAAACAACAACAGAAAACACATCACCTGCAGAATGGAACTTCCCAGTTCTGTTACTCTTCACGCTGCCGAGGAAACCTCTATTCTAAGTGTGATAAGTATCATTTCCTCGATGGGTTTATATTTTACGGCATCTACATGTGTCCATAAATGATATGTAGCGTTGTACAGTGTGTACTTCAACTTTATACAACTGATATCATACTGTACGTACCCTTGTTATTTACATCTTTAATGGCTCCTGCTTCGCATCTTCCCTCGTGTTTTGTTTTGTTTTTTCCCTTTATTGTTGGACGACGTTCTTTCCTAATTCTTTCAAAATAATCTGTGGCCAAGAACTTTATAATTTCTGGCATGTCAGAATATTCCATATTGTCTACGCACTTAAATTATACTGTTTCTGGACACCGAATTATGTTAGGAAGCTATTTATCCCACACGATTGAATGTATGGCCCAACTCCCTCTCTGCCTCCGGGGCAGCCAAAGCTACTCAGCATCCGGTTCTGGTTTTGTTACAACAGTGCCCCATCGGGCCTTTCTCGGGGTTAGAGATTTTCCTCTCTGCCCTTGCCATTCTGAAATTCCACTTGCCCAGGTGATAGTCTTTCCCCACATTATCCTGTTCTTTACATTCGAAGACGTGCCCTTCTTTAATTTGGGAAAAGGTTCACCCTCTCGTTGCCTGAGGATTTCTTCCCCCCGCATTCTCACTGTTCACTTCTTCCGAAACTCCTATTAGGTCCACCCTGGACCTTCTCCATCTGTCTTCCATTT
>NW_024417427.1:0-331 GCF_014898765.1 Herpailurus yagouaroundi | reverse complement strand
GGAGGGGCAGAGAGAGAGGGAGACACAGAATCGGAAACAGGCTCCAGGCTCTGAGCCATCAGCCCAGAGCCCGACGCGGGGCTCGAACTCACGGACCGCGAGATCGTGACCTGGCTGAAGTCGGACGCTTAACTGACTGCGCCACCCAGGCGCCCCAATTTAAGTTTTTATTTAAATTCCAGTTCGTTAACATGCGGTGTGATATTAGTTGCAGGTGTATACTTTTAGTGATTCAACACTTCCATACCTGGTGCTTTTTGTTTTGCTTTTAAAAAGCAAACTTAAAGTTTGACAATCAGGCTCAATTCCGAGATCTTCATGAGCAGAATGT
>NW_024417426.1:0-1272 GCF_014898765.1 Herpailurus yagouaroundi | reverse complement strand
CCCAACTTAATAAAGAGACTGTACAATGGAATACTACGTGGCAATGAGAAAGAATGAAATATGGCCCTTTGTAGCAACATGGAGGGAACTGGAGAGTGTTAGGCGAAGTGAAATAAGCCATACAGAGAAAGACAGATACCATATGGTTTCACTCTTATGTGGATCCTGAGAAACTTAACAGAAACCCATGGGGGAGGGGAGGGAAAAAAAAAAAAAAAGAGGTTAGAGTGGAAGAGAGCCAAAGCATAAGAGACTCTTAAAAACTGAGAACAAACTGAGGGTTAATGGGGGGTGGGAAGGGGGGGTGGGCGATCGGTATTGAGGAGGGCACCTTTTGGAATGAGCACTGGGTGTTGTATGGAAACCAATTTGACAATAAACTTCATGTATTGAAAACAAAAAAAAAAAAAAAGAGAGAGACTGTAACTATTGGAAACTGTAACCAATACCTCAAGAAAGTATATAAATTATATTGCAGGAATTGTGCTTATAGGGATCAGTCCTAAAGAAAGAGAGATTTATGGCACAGATATACCATTCACTACAATTATGCGAGTCAAAAAATTGGTATTGGCCCAATTATTCAACACCTGCACACAATGAATAAATGATGATGTGTGGCCACTGAGAATGCACAAGGGGACAGGAGTGACTGTGCCTGTCCACTGTGGAGACATTAGGTAGTATAAGGGCATAGTCCTGGAACCCTCCACGCCCCAACCCAACACACACTCACAGACACACACACACACGCACACACACACACACACACACATGCTACAAAGAGAAAGGACTGGAAACAGGGAAACCATTTGTTATGGGCAATTATTTGTTGTTAGGAGTGTATCTTTTTTCTTCATATTCATTTATTTTATTTTTTTTAATTTTTTTTCAACGTTTTTTTATTTATTTTTGGGACAGAGAGAGACAGAGCATGAACGGGGGAGGGGCAGAGAGAGAGGGAGACACAGAACCGGAAACAGGCTCCAGGCTCTGAGCCATCAGCCCAGAGCCCGACGCAGGGCTCGAACTCACGGACCGCGAGATCGTGACCTGGCTGAAGTCGGACGCTTAACCGACTGCGCCACCCAGGCGCCCCTATTTGTTATATTTTAATGTTTATTTTGAGAGAAAGAGAGAAAGAAAAAGAGTAAACACCAGTGGGGAAAAGGCAGAAAGAGGGAGAGAGAATCCTGTGCAGGGCTCCAAACTGTCAGCACAGACCCTGACTGGGGGCTCAGTCCCACGAACTGTGAGAGCATGACCTGAGCT
>NW_024417425.1:0-2194 GCF_014898765.1 Herpailurus yagouaroundi | reverse complement strand
AGCAAATAAAACCCCAAACCAGCAGAAGACAGGAAATAAAAAAGATCAGAGCAGAAATTAATGCTGTCGAAACCAACAACGCTATGAAACTCAAAAACAAGAACAGATCAATGAAACCAGAAGCTGGTTCTTTGAAAGAGTTAAAAAAATTAATAAAGCACTAGCTAGTTTGATTAAAAAGATAAAGGAGATAGGAGGAAGATGGCAGCATAGGAGAATGCTGGGCTCACCGCGCGTCCTGCTGATCACTTAGATTCCACCTACACCTGCCTAAATAACCCAGAAAACCACCAGAGGATTAGCAGAACGGAGTCACCGGAGCCAAGCGCAGACGAGAGGCCCACGGAAGAGGGTAGGAAGGGCGGCGAGGCGGTGCGCGCTCCACGGACTGGCGGGAGGGAGCCGGGGCAGAGGGGCGGCTCGCCGGCCAAGCAGAGCCCCCGAGTCTGGCTTGCAAAAAGCGGAGGGGCCTGACGGACTGTGTTCCGAAAGCAAGTGCGACTTAGCGTCTGGGAGGTCATAAGTTAACAGCTCTGCTCAGAAAGCGGGAAGACTGGAGGACAAAGGGAAGGAGAGCTGCTGAGCCCCCTGACGACAGAGCTCAGTTTGGTGGGGAACAAAGGCGCTCGCCAGCACCATCTCCCCCGCCCATCCCCCAGCCAAAATCCCAAAGAGAACCAGTTCTTGCCAGGGAACTTGCTCGCTCCACGCAAACACCCAACTCTGCGCTTCTGTGGAGCCAAACCTCCGGCAGCGGATCTGACTCCCTCCTGCGGCCACAGGGCCCCTCCTGAAGTGGATCACCTAAGGAGAAGCAAGCTAAGCCTGCCCCTCCTGCCCCTGTGCACCTTGCCTACCCACTCCAGCTAAGACACCAGATCCCCAGCATCACAAGCCTGGCAGTGTGCAAGTAGCCCAGACAGGCCACCCCACCCCACAGTGAATCCCGCCCCTAGGAGAGGGGAAGAGAAGGCACGCACCAGTCTGACTGTGGCCCCAGCGGTGGGCTGGGGGCAGACATCAGGTCTGACTGCGGCTCCGCCCACCAACTCCAGTTATACACCACAGCACAGGGGAAGTGCCCTGCAGGTCCTCACCACGCCAGGGACTACCAAAATGACCAAGCGGAAGAATTCCCCTCAGAAGAATCTCCAGGAAATAACAACAGCTAACGAGCTGATCAAAAAGGATTTAAATAATATAACAAAAAGTGAATTTAGAATCATAGTCATAAAATTAATCACTGGACTTGAAAACAGTATAGCTGACAGCAGAGAATCTCTTGCTACAGAGATCAAGGGACTAAGGAACAGTCACGAGGAGCTGAAAAACGCTTTAAACAAAATGCATAACAAAATGGAAACCACCACGGCTCGGATTGAAGAGGCAGAGGAGAGAATAGGTGAACTAGAAGATAAAGTTATGGAAAAAGAGGAAGCTGAGAAAAAGAGAGATAAAAAAATCCAGGAGTATGAGGGGAAAATTAGAGAACTAAGTGACACACTAAAAAGAAATAATATACGCATCATTGGTATCCCAGAGGAGGAAGAGAGAGGGAAAGGTGCTGAAGGGGTACTTGAAGAAATAATAGCTAAGAACTTCCCTGAAGTGGGGAAGGAAAAAGGCATTGAAATCCAAGAGGCACAGAGAACTCCCTTCAGACGTAACTTGAATCGATCTTCTGCACGACATCTCATAGTGAAACTGGCAAAATACAAGGATAAAGAGAAAATTCTGAAAGCAGCAAGGGGTAAACGTGCCCTCACATAGAAAGGGAGACCTATAAGACTCGTGACTGATCTCTCTTTTGAAACTTGGCAGGCCAGAAAGAATTGGCACGAGATTTTCAGGGTGCTAGACAGAAAAAATATGCAGCCGAGAATCCTTTATCCAGCAAGTCTGTCATTTAGAATAGAAGGAGAGATAAAGGTCTTCCCAAACAAACAAAAACTGAAGGAATTTGTCACCACTAAACCAGCCCTACAAGAGATCCTAAGGGGGACCCTGTGAGACAAAGTACCAGAGACATCACTACAAGCATAAAACATACAGACATCACAATGACTCTAAACCCATACCTTTCTATAATAACACTGAATGTAAATGGATTAAATGCGCCAACCAAAAGACATAGGGCATCAGAATGGATAAAAAAACAAGACCCATCTATTTGCTGTCTACAAGAGACTCATTT
>NW_024417424.1:1659-1838 GCF_014898765.1 Herpailurus yagouaroundi | reverse complement strand
AGGTTGTTAAGGCCTTGTAACACTTCTCAAATTAATGGCTGACAAAGGAATATAAGGGCATATTCCAGGACAAATGTGGTGTATAAACCAGAATCATTAAGAGTTAAAAAAATTTTTTTTAATGTTGATTTAATTTAAAATTTTTTTTTTCCAACGTTTATTTATTTTTGGGACAGAGA
>NW_024417424.1:0-1559 GCF_014898765.1 Herpailurus yagouaroundi | reverse complement strand
GACGCTTAACCGACTGCGCCACCCAGGCGCCCCTAATGTTGATTTAATTTTGAGAGAGAGAGTGCGAGTGGGGGAGGGGCAGAGAGGGAGGGAGACACGGAATCCGAAGCAGGCTCCAGGCTCCGTGCTCGAACTCATGAACCCTGAGATCATGACCAGAGCCAAAGTTGGACACTTAACTGACTGAGCCACCCAGGTGCCCCCAGAGAGTTTATCTTAAAAAAAAAAAGCTTCCTATTTCTGCTTTCAGTTTGACTTCTTCCCTGCTCATAAGACTTTATGAAAGATGTGCAGAGGGTTAAGATTTTTAAGGGCTGGTAGTCAAGTTTTGTGATGAAACCTCAGTGATTACAAGCAAAAGTATGTGGGGGAGGGAAAATGTATTATTTTCTGCCCGGGTAACTGCTGAACTTGTGGACAATGGTCCCAGCAGAAGCAGAGCGTTGTGGTGGGGGGACTGGTACCGGGTCAGAAGACACGGTCCTCGGTAAGAAAGACACGGGTGACAGCGTTTAACAGTGTGTCCCTGGCAGAGTAAGTCTGAAGGTGATGTGACAGTGAGGGTCCGTAAAGCTCTCCTCAATACTGAAAATGCAGTCTTGCTACTGGAGACATGGAGTTTTGTGGGAGCGCCCTGGGGTTCCTCTGGGAGCACTCTGGGGTTCCTCTGGGAGCACTCAGCCACAGTCCCACCTCTAAAGAACAAAGAAGTCACTGTGTCGGCACCATACAGGCTGAAAGACTGCGTGCTCAGCCTACGTGCTGTGGAAGACGTAACAGGGGCCTCACCAGGCACGGCATTTCCGAGCAGGGAATCAGCACCGAGGGTCACGTCGCCAACGGGTCTGGTCTACCTGAAGGGCGGCAGGCCCCAAGGCAGGAAGGCCGGACCCGGCGCGCAATCCAGAAGGGAAGGAATGTGCACATTCTGTAGCTCTCAGTGGATGAGCGAGGAGTCAGCGGGCCACACGGAGGCCAGACAACCCCACCCAACTCCGCTTCGCACTCTACGCCTTCAGATGCTCTCATGGATCGGCATCCCCGGGAGGGGAGCATCCCGGCATGATGTCCGAGAGGTGGACGGGCCATCCTAGACACATTAACCGCCCCAGATCGTATCTCTGAGTCTCTCGCATGTGCCCGGGGCTCCCCCCACCAATTTGTTAGAGTCCTCACGTGACTTCAGGCAGGCAGGACTTTGGCGGGAGGACGGTGTCACGGCTAACAGAGACCGGGGAATCTCGGGTCGGGGAACCCCAAACTGCAGGTGATTGTGGGGACGAAGGGAGGAAATCCGAGGCCCCATGGGGCTTCAAGTGCCTGGCCCTGGGGTGCCTCCCATGTGGCAAAGCAGGAACTGGAGGCCGTATCTTCCTTCCAGCCTCAACGGTGTCCCTGGAAAGCACAGGGAAGGTCTGCAGAATGCGCTCACGGCTCACCCAAAGACACAGAAACGGAAGGAAGCAGGGAGGCTCTGTACCAGCTCAGAAATGCTATTTTCAGAAACAGAAGAGAAATGTTCTTGACTGTTGCTAGGTTGGCTATCCTCACAGCCCCAA
>NW_024417423.1:409-4727 GCF_014898765.1 Herpailurus yagouaroundi | reverse complement strand
GGTGGCGCAGTCGGTTAAGCGTCTGACTTCAGCCAGGTCACGATCTCGCGGTCCGTGAGTTCGAGCCCTGCGTCAGGCTCTGGGCTGATGGCTCAGAGCCTGGAGCCTGTTTCCGATTCTGTGTCTCCCTCTCTCTCTGCCCCTCCCCCGTTCATGCTCTGTCTCTCTCTGTCCCAAAAATAAATAAAACGTTGAAAAAACGAAGAAAAAAAAAAAAAGAATGTAGACACACACACGTCTGGGAGAGTGTTGTTAGTTCATTTCACATTTACTTTCTCTTCCTCAAATTAAATGCCCTTGACACAACAGTGATTTTGAATCACTTTTTTCTCCCCAGCTGTGTTCATCCCACTCTTTTTTAATTAGCATATCATTAATTTTATCAATGACATTTTCAGGAACAAAAGAGCTTTATTTTGGCACTGTTACTAATTTTAGGATATCTTCAACCACACTCCTGAAATGCTTCTACAAGGACTGAGCTACCACGGGGTATCTTTGGGGAGGAAACTTTGTGGACAGATATTATCATCAACACATTGTTATTTTTATTCCCAGAAGAAGTCAGAGAAACGCTGGTGGGAAAACACCAAAACATTTGACTGTGAGAATAAAGCATCAGTTTTCCGATGTTACGCAATATCGTGCATGAGAAAATATGCTATTTTCATGACAATTCTCCCGGTTCCCTTTTCCAAGCACTTTGTTAGAAGAAAACCAAAATATTACTGCATAACGCAGCATCCAAAGTTATGTTTCTTCTCTTTTTAAGAGGGCTAAAGCATTGGAGACTAACTTACCAAAAGAACAGAACCACATTTGCTGTGCTGAAGGTTACAATGGTAATTCACAATAAAATTAAGGTCGTAGTACTAAGTGTTCTCAAACGTTGATTCTACATGTCCGTGCAGAGTCAAAATTGACCTCAATTTAAACTGACAGCCGAGATTAAATGACCTACTCCTTTCTACTGGCTGATGCCCATGGTACAACTGAACATTCATAACTAGCTGTGTTTTTTTTTCCACAACTACTTTTGCTAATTGTATTTGTTAGTGTAGGGGCGCCTGGGTGGCTCAGTCGGTAAGCGTCCGACTTCGGCTCGAGTCATGATCTCGCGGTTCGTGAGTTCGAGCCCCGCATTGGGCTCTGTGCTGACAGCTCAGAGCCTGAAGCCTGCTTTGAGATCTGTGTCTCCCTCTCTCTCTGCTCCTCCCCCACTCACACTTGGTCTCTCTCTCAAAAATAAATGAACATTACAATTTTTTTTAAATAGTATTTGTTAGTGTAATTGTGTAATTTAAAAAATACAGAAAATGATTTTTAAAAATGTGTGAAAAGGAGAACAAGATTTAATAAAAGTAAACAGTTTAAAAAATCCACCCACTGTAAGACAACCATAAAAGACTGGGAAAAAAAAAACATACCAGTCTGCATTCAGATTGCTTCAAAAGTACCTTTAAGTTGTTATTCTAATTTAAAGGAATTGTAACTGACCCTGGAAATTATGGTTGATGCACTGTGAGTGCAGTTCATACAAGAAAGGTGATATGGGGCTCTCGTGGATCAGAAAAGAAAAGGTGTTGGCCCTACATCAGAACTTGGCAAACAAGTCCACATTTATATAATTAAATGAAACCAATGTAAAATATACATTTGAACAATCTCCTGCTTTAACCAATTTTGTTAGCTCGTAGATCATCCACTAGTCTCTGCTGTATGAGGTAAGACAGCTTCTCTTGTATTAGGAAACTCTGACCTAAGGTCGGAGCCCCTTCTCCTTGATAAAAAGGAAATGTATTTAATATCCAACGATGTTTCCTGGGGATGAGAGAAACCGTCGGCAAGAGGCTGCACCATGACACCGACCATCTTTTCCTTGGATCAACATGGGCCTCAATTAGTCAAATTTTGCATGTCAGGCTCATGCTAACAACAACGGCCCCTTAACATTTTATGTTTGGTCTGTGTCCACTGGATTCCAGAGATGGGCTTGGTTTTCCAATATAAACAGTTAAAACCAGATCAAAACTAACAACAGCATCCATCCTTGTTTCAAAAATAGCTTCGTATTAAATTTTTTCTAATCTATGTTCCTCCCCTGGGGAGCTTTTGTTTTCCACTATCACTCTCCCTGGCTCACCTCACCAAGTCTCCTTCAAGTTACCAAAGAGACAAGCATACCAAAGCTTGGAAACAGGAGGGCCGAAGCAGGCCTTTCAAAGCAATTTACCCAAGTCAAACATTCTGAATGTATGTTGTTTTCTAAGAGCCGAATTGATTGTTGACTGGAATTCAGACGTGTCCATATATTAAAACAATTAAAAAGCAAAGGTAAGAAATTTGAAATCATTAAAATATACAGACACATGGGGCGCCTGGGTGGCTCAGCCGGTTAAGTGTCCGAGTTCAGCTCAGGTCATGATCTCGCAGTTCGTGGGTTCGAGCCCCGCGTCAGGCTCTGTGCTGACAGCTCGGAGCCTGGAGCCTGCTTCGGATTCTGTGTCTCCCTCTCTCTCTGACCCTCTCCCGTTCATGCTCTGTCTGTCTCAAAAATAAATAAATTTATTTAAAATAAATAAATATATATTTTAATATATTTTTTATTTTTTAAAATAAATATATTTTAAAAAATATATACAGACACATACAGTGACATGTCCTGGAAAAAAAAAAAGTAACAACAACAGCAAAACCAAAAAAAAACAGAGGTAGTAAAACTAAGTAGAATGTAATCATTTTAAAAGTCTATTAAAATGTCTAGGATGTAGGGCTTCCCGTTATCGTAAAAACAAGCAAAGTACATTACTCACCCCCAAACTAGAAATGGTTAATATAAATAGCTAATATGAAGGCAATATTTGTGCCACTAATGTATGCAATACAATTACAGACCAATAAAAGGAAATGTTAAGCTTGTATCAGCACCATTCGTATGCATGTCGGCCAGAGGAAGGATAAATCAAAACTATGAGTGCACAACAGATGGCTCAAGAGTGAGCCAAGGTTTACACTTGACAAGAGGAAAACTTTGACACTACATTCAAATCTGATAGATGCTGCCAAGGTCACCAAAGGAAAAATCAGCTTGACATCCTAATAGATACAAACTCATTTTAAGATGTGGTTCTCATATCAAACTCTGCAGGAGCCCCCGAACCTGCTGAACGCACTGAGACCTCCCCTTTTACTCACACAAAAAAGTGTAAGGTTGTACCATACAACAAAACCGTCTTTTTTGTGGGTAGGCCGAGCATCAGTAATTTCATAAAGTCAACCTAATAGTCACTGTATATGCCTCTTTAAAAAAAAAATAATTTTTTAATTAAACTTTAGACCTAACGTGGGGCTCGAACTCATGACCCCAAGATCAAGAGTTGCATGCTCTATCGACTGAACCAGTCACGTGCCCCGATATGCCTCTTTTTTAAAAGTAGAGTTAATTTGGGGGAACCTGGATGGCTCAGTCGGTTGAATGTCCAACTCTTGGCTCCTGATTTTGGCTCAAGTCATGATCTCAAAATTCTTGAGTTCTGAGCCCCGAGTCAGGCACCGCCCAAGCTCTGCTTGGGATTCTCTCTCTCTTCCTCTCTCTCTGCCCTTCCCTGGCTCAAGTGCTCTCTCAATGTCTCTCAAAATATACAAACACTTAAAAAAATAAAAGTAGAGTTAATTTAGTTTCTTGGTCAAAATGCTTTCTTGTAAATACTTACCCAAGGATAAAAGAATGTTTCCAAATCATTCTTCTGTTAATAAGAGTTTGCAGGGAAAGTGTTTCTAAATCAGGTCAGGGTTGTTTTCTCTAGAGAAAGCTCTTAGACAAAATGCTGGTTATATGCTCTGAACAGGAATCAGGCCAGCAAGTCTTTGACCCTGTATTTCATATTACTCCATTTCATAACTCAAGCTAATCAAGTTCAAAACTTTGTCAGCCTTAATACAGAGCTTTTTCAAAAGCTGGACAGTGTGTGATTGAGGGAAATGAATTAGGACCCCTCAAACTTGTCATTAATCATCATTTGTTGAGTGCCAACAGTGTGGCCATCCAAAAAACTGTCTTAAGGAGAAAGGTCAAATGCTAAATGCATGGAGAGTTTAACCATTAGGAGTTTGTCAGATGTAATGTTTACAAGATGTTTCATTTCAGAAAATCCACTTTACTCAGGACTGCTGGTAGGAAGTGAACTTGTAAAAGATTAAATCGCCTCCTACAGATATGCTACCAAAGCGGCCAGACCGAGGGGGGGGGGGGGGGGGGGGGAAAAGTGAACCAAACAAATGTCTTTAAGTCAAAGCAACCTTACGAGGAAACACCCCC
>NW_024417423.1:0-309 GCF_014898765.1 Herpailurus yagouaroundi | reverse complement strand
GGGGGTGGGGGGCTACAGTGAACTGAGCCAATGAGTTCTCTGAGAAGAGACATTACGAGGAAACACCCCAAAGAAAAAGTTCAACTCCAATATCTAAGAAAATTATTTTACTTTGCATTGTACAAAATGGGGGGAATGTCGGGTTGAGACAAGAATATCTTTTTACTTTTCCCTCCTCCCCCCAAAAATAATTTTTTAAAGTTCTAGGCAGGAACTACAAGAATGGTGTAAAATTGTGTAAGTGGTCTCAAATGTTGTGTGCGTGTGTGTGTGTGTGTGTGTGTGTGGACTATCCCAGCAGCAAGGGAA
>NW_024417422.1:0-2110 GCF_014898765.1 Herpailurus yagouaroundi | reverse complement strand
GCCTTGCCTGGAGCGGCCTCTTCTCTCCCTCCCTGAGCTGTTAGGTTCCTGAAATTGGGACCTTGGTTGCCTCCCAGCCACCAGGACCCCTGCCCGCTTTCCGCTGTCGCCATTTCTCCCTGCTGGGGGCCGGGGCCTCCGCCCCGAGCTGAGCCCCTTGCAGGGGTTGGCGAGGACTCCAAGGGCGGGAGCCACCCTCCTGCCCCACTGATTCCTCAACTTTACCTCAACTTTCATTATGCAAGTCCTAGTGATGGCGAGTTGCAGCAGATGGGAGAAGGCATTTGGGGATTAATGGAGCGATTTTCTTTTTACCTTTTAAAAAGTGTCTAAATTGATTCGCACAACCCAGTAACTTTGGAGGCAGAGAGCGCAGCCACCGGGAAGCGGCCCCCAGACGCGATGCAGGCCAGGGTTGGCAGGAGGTCTGGGCGGGCAGGGTTGGAGAGAGACTGGCGGTCTTGGAACAGCTGGTTGGCTGGGCGCTAGCTAGCTTGATCTTGAGGAGTGTGGGCAATGGGGTTGCCATGTGTCCCCCCACACCCCTACACACAGACACACACCCTCCCCACACCTCCGGCGGGGGCCCAGGTGTGTTCGTGTGGATGCAGGAACTCTGTGCGCCTGTCCTAAAAACCTGAACAAAGCGACCCACCCAAAATAGGCGAAGGAACATTACCACCTCACTAGTAATTATTTTCTGTTTATACGCAGAGTATCTGATGATTTTTTCCCCCCAGAGGGTAGGGATTTGGGGCAAGAGGTGAGGAAATTCCTCTTGGTTTGGGTCAGCAGGGAGGTGTGGGTGGATGTTGGGGTCTTGAAGCACAAAAGTTAGCTTGGAGAGGATTCAGGAAACTCTGACCAAGTGAGAGAGTAAGGCGCTGGCCCCGCCCACCTCCTGCACCTCCAAGATGTCCTGTCACCAGTCCCACAGGCAGGAGTTTCACTTCCCCACAGTCCCTGCCAGTCCCTGTAGGTTCCTGGGGTCTGTGTTAAGGCGAAGGAAGAATATGGAGGCAGGACTGAGGCAGGCGATGGGTGTCGCCTTGGTAGGGAGAGAGTCCCCCAGGGATAGGTAGGCTGCCTTGCAGATTCCTATTAATTCCTCTGCTGAAGTATCCACTGAGCCTTTCCCTTGCAAACCAGCGCTTCCAGGAGCCCTCCTGGGTGTTTGGGTGGGGGGTGAAGGAGGGTAGGAAAGGCAGGAGAAGGGGAGGTGGGAAGGTGGGAGCTGAGCTAAGGGTGGGCGGCTCCCTTTGGCCTGCAGAGGGGGAAGGCAATGTGTGATCTTCAGGCTCTGTGTGATCTGGGTGTTCCTGTTGAGACAGAGCTCCACCGCAGACCTGAGGGCTCAGGAGGGAATCTTATTCCTGTCTTGCCACCTTGCAGCTCTGTCTGGAGAAAGAATCCCCCGGCTTAGTTGGTTGCAGCCACTTCTTCAGGGACCACCAGAGCGCTGGTTGGGTGTTGAATATTGGGGCATCCACACCTCTGAAAGAGCCTGGACACAAGTCTCTCCGGGTACACAGTTTGGAAATTCCAGAATGCCATGGAAGTACATTCTCTTGAAGAGAAAGGATGGTTGATTTTTATTGGCAGTTTCCCAGGTGTGGTTTTCAACCCCAGCTGCTGTTTAGGACCACCTGGAGTGCTTTAAAAAACAAAACAAAACAACCCTTTTGCTAGGGGCCCGCCCTAGGCAATTTAGATCACAATCTCTAGGGTTGCTGAGTCTGTGTACTTCTGTAAAGCTCTCTAGGCTTTCCAGTGTGTGGCCAGTTACTATTACTGAAAAGGAAAGAACATTTGCCAGGCACTGCACTAGAGGGGTGTGTGTGTGTGTGTGTGTGTGTGTGTACTTGAGTGCATGTGTGTGTAAACACTCCTTTAGTGTGCATGACCACCTTAGGAGACAGGTGCTATTAGTTCCCACTTATAGATGACAAAATCATGGCTCAGGTTGGGTGGCTTCTCCAAGGTCACCCAGTTATAAAACTGCAGTCCCCAGCCCCCTGATTTCAAGTGTGTTTTCAGTTTGAGTGAATATTGGGTGGGGGTGGGCAGCTTCCTAGAATGCATATTCTTGTGTTCTGTCCAGAAAGGGAAA
>NW_024417421.1:0-1603 GCF_014898765.1 Herpailurus yagouaroundi | reverse complement strand
AAAGCTAGGCCCGGGAGGACAGCCAGACACAGAGAGGCCTGGGACAGACAGACTTGTGGGATTTCAGTCCCCACCCTGCTGGAACAAGGGAGCAGCAGCCCCAGAGACCCCCAGAGGGGCCCAGAGGTCTGGAGGGGTGGGTGATGGGGTGCATGCTGCAGGGGTTGTGGGTCTGACCTGGATGGGGCCCCAGGCTGCTGATTTGGAAACTGAGTCCAGATGTGTGGGGGGGGGGGAAGGGGGGGTTGGTTCTGAGAGCACAAGCAGGACTCTGGGCGGGAGGTTGGGGGTCTGAGTCTCCTATCGCTGCCGTAACAAGTCAGCACTCACTTGATGGCTTAAAAGAACACAGTTATCTGACAGTTCTGGAGGTCAGAAGTCCAAAACGGGTCTCACTGGGCTGAAATCCAGGTGTCCACAGGGCCACATTTTCCTTCTGGAAGCTCCTGGGGAGAAGGTGTTTCCGGCTTCTAGAAGCATCTGCGTTCCTTGGCTCATGGCCCCTTTCTTCATCTTCAGATAGTACAGCATCCTCCACCTGGGTCTGCCCTTCAAGCACAAAAGGTGTGAAAACCCGGAGGGGAGGGGGGAGCAAGTCGCTCCCCCTCTCTGCCTCTGGTCCCAGCTTTGGGCCTCCCTAGGGTTCCCGCTCCCCCTCCCCAGACACCCCACACTGGGCGCTCGGGCTTAGAAACTCCCACCGACCAGATCCTGGCCTCCCCTGATGCCCAGAGCCCTGGCCATACCCCTTCCACCAGTCCCCAGCGGCCCCCACGGCAGAGTCCAATTTGAAGTCTGATTGTCCCTCTCCTGGGAGAGCCCTGGAGGGCCTTGGTGGCTGGCCCCACCCTGCTGGCCTCTTCACTCACCTCTGGACTCTAACTCCACTTAAGGCCACCATCCATTCACCTCTCAGGGTTCAGATGTCACCTCCTCCAGGAAGCCTGTCCTGAATACTCCCTGCTCACACATGGGGTGGGGGCAAGAGAAAGGAGGGCATAGGGTAGCCAAGAAATCTGTCCCTGACCCTGGCCCACCCAAATCCTCTTTCAGGGGCCTCCCCCTCTACTTCTCCAGGGATCTGCTGCTTCTCCCCTGGGGCCTGGACTCCCCCCTTCCACAATGTCTCCAGTTACTATTAATACAGACGACTGTCACCTTCTGAGCGCACCCCCCCCCCCCACCAGGTGCAAGGCGATAAAACCGCAGCTCCTGGGCCCTGCAACTGGGAACGTGGCTTTATGGCCCTTCCTCTCCCCCGTGCACAAAGGAGCTCTTGGGAGCACAGGGGGAGGGAGGGAGGGTTTGAGGGAGAAGGACGCGCACATCTGAAAAGAGAAAAAAATAGACTCGTGGAGGAAACAGCAAGTGCAGAGACCAGAAGCGGGTTGGCAGGCACAGGCTCTCTGGCCCCTCTTGCTTCCCATGTGTGGAAATCAAATCTCAGCAACGTGAAGCAACCGGCTTAGGGCCCCACGCCCAAGAGGCCGGGCCTTCTCCCTCCCTCGCCCTGGATGTGCTTCAAGGAGAGGCTTATCGTTCAAAGGTGAAGCCACTTGGTGAGGGACCGTTGGCCAGCAGCTCTGGAACCCCCTTCCCTTCG
>NW_024417420.1:0-3457 GCF_014898765.1 Herpailurus yagouaroundi | reverse complement strand
GTGAGATTAGCGTTTGATTTGGTGGACTCAGTAAAGCACTATCGTCCTCAGTGAGTGTGGGCATTATTCAATCTCCTGAATCCCCGAAGAGAACACAGGGTAGAAAAAGGAGGAATCCATGTCCCACTGCTTCTTTTCTCAGCCTTAGAAGGTGGTCCCGCTTAGAGGCAGAGCAGTGGGTAGGGGTAGGGTTGGTTCCCTGGAAGTGCCTTTGGTCCAACCACCCACAGTGATGTGATTTCCCTGCAGGACTGAAATGAGGGCCCATGTGCCCTTATGGGTCAGGGCTAGCGTGGGAAGGGCGGAGCCAAACGTATGGGTGGGCCAACCTGAAACTGTCTCAGTATCTCCTCCTCCAACTCCATCACGGCCGTGGAAATGTCATGGAGAGAGTTTGACTTCCACTCAGGATTTTCCCCAATGGTAATTGGCCCCAATCTGTTATGTCTTTTAGACGTCCATGCTAGGTGCCTTTAGGGCCAGAGCCCAGGCCAGCGTTAGGGTTAGGTCCTAGCTACCTGCATGTAGACTTCCTGGTTTCCCAATACCATTTGTTGAAGAGACTGTCTTTCCCCCATTGTTTATTCTTGCCTCCTTTGTTATAGGTTAATTTACCACATAAGCATGGGTTTATTTCTGGGCTTTCTATTCTTTCCCATCGACCTATGTGTCCGTTTTTGTGTCACTACCCATACTAATTGGTTTACTTGAAGCTTTGTAGTACATCTTGAAATCTGGGATTTTGATACCTCCAGGTATGTTTTTGTCTTTCAAGATTATTTTCACTATTCAGGGTCTTTTGTGGTCCCATACAAATTTTAGTATTAGTTGTTTCAGTTCTGGGAAAAGTGCCTTTGGTATCTTGATAGGGATTGCATTGAAACTGTAGATAGTTATGAGTAATATGGACATTGTCATGATATTAATTCTTCCAGTCCATGATCATGGGATATCTTTCCATTTGTTTGAGTCATCTTCAATTTCATCATTGACTTATGGTTTTCACACTACAGGTCTTTCACTTCTTTGGATAAGTTGAGTCGTAGCTATTTTACTCTCTCTCTTTTTTTGGTGCAATTATGAACGGTGTTGTTTTCTTAATTTCTCTTTCTATGACTTCATTATTATTATATAGAAACCCTAGCAATTTCTGTGTATCAGTTCCGTATCTGCAACTTTCCTGAATTCGTTTACTACTTCTAGTAGTTTGGGCGGAAAGTTTTAGGGTTTTCTATGCATATTCTTATGTCATCTGCGGATAGTGACAGTGTAGCTTGTTTACAAACGTAGATGACTTTAATGTCTTTATTCTTATCTGATTCCTGTGGCTAGGACTTCTAGTGTTATATGAAACAAGAGTGGCAAAAGTAGACATATTTATCTTGTTTTGGTCTTAGAGGGAAAGCTCTCAGTTTTTCACCATTGAGATGTTAGGTGTCAACTTTTTAATATAAACAATATATAAAATAATATTTTCATGTGTTGAGGCATGTCCGCCCCCCCGACTTTGTTGAGAACTTTTACCATGGATACATGTTAAATTTGGTCGGATGCTTTTTCTGAATTTATTGGTATAATCATATGATGTTTACCCTCCGTTTTGTTGAGGGTGGATATTATGTTGATTGATTTGATGAGCCATCTTTGTTTCCCTGGAATAAAAGCCACGTAATCATTTTAGTGTGTTGTTGAGTGGAGTTTGATAGTATTTTATTGAGGATTTTAAAGTCTATTTGGTTTGATAGAGGTGTTGCTACCTGGTTCTGAGGTTTTGTTGTTGTTTGATGTTATTTTTGTTGTCCTTGTTGTTGTTTGCTTTCATTTGCACGGGAAATGTATCTCCATCCCTTCACTTTCAGTCTGTATGTGTCTAGGTCTGAGGTAAATCTGTGCTAGGCAGCATATGGATGAGTGTTGTTTTCTATCCATCCTCTTACCGTATGTATTTTGACTGGAGCACTTCAGCCGTTTATATTTAAAGTAATTGTTGACCGTTATGTACTAATTGTAATTTTGTTCTTTGTTTTCCGGTTGCTTTTGTAGTTCTCTGTTTCTTTTTTTCCGTACTCTCTTCCTTTTTCATAGATGAATTTGTGTTGTACTTTACTTGGCTTTCTTTTTCCTTATTTTTCATGTATTTTGGTTTTGAGTTTGTTATCACAAGGCTTACATATAAAATTCCAAGGAAACAGCAGTCTATGTTATTTAGGTGCTCTCTTAATGATACACACATTCGAGAATCTTATGAAGACTAACATTTGGGGCAACTGGGTGGCTCAGTCAGTTAAGTGTGAGATTTCGACCTCAGGTCATGATCTCACAATACGTGAGTTTGAACCGCACGTTGGACTCTGTGCTAACAGCTCAGAGCCTGGAGCCTGCTTCAGATTCTCTGCCTCGCCCACTCTCTGTCCCTCCCTGCTAACACTCTGTCTCTCTCTCTCTCTCTCTCTCTCTCTCTCTCTCTCTCTCTCTCTCTCAAACATGAAATAAAACATATATTTTTTAGTAAAATAAAATGTAAACTAACTTTTTAAGTCCCTCCTCCATATTTTATGTGTATGTTGTCATATTTTACATCTTTTTATTCATAATTATGTAATATCTAATTATGATTTTCCCAGTTAACATTTCTTGCATTGCTGATTAGTGGTGATAGACTTCTTTATCTTCTGTTTGAGAAACTCTTTATCTCTTATTTTTCAAATGTTAATGATAATCTTTCCAGGTAAAGTTTTCTTGGTCGTGGGATTATCCTTTCAGGCCTTTGAAGATACCTTGTCACTCTTTCCCAGCATTTCAAATTTATGCTGAAATGTCAGGTGACAACTTTAGGTGTTTGTTTGTTGAGATCTGTTTTTCAAATCATAGGTAACTTTTGCTTATCCCTTACATCTTTTGAAATTCTTTATTAATCTTTAAATATTGACATTTTGATTATTATGTGTCATAGTGTGGGGCTCCTTGGTTTCACATGTTTGGAACTCTGTGCTTCTTGTCCTAGATGTCTGTTTTCTTCCCTAGTTTTGGAAAGTCTTCAGTTATCTTTTCTTCAAATACTTTTTGTACCCCTTTTCCTTCTTGTGGAATCCCTATTATGTGGATTTTTGCTCACTTGATATTTCAAAGTATCCCTTAACTTATCCTCATTAGAAAAAAAAATCTTTCTGCTGTTTGTTTTGGGTGCTTTCCCTAAATCTATCTTCCATATCCACTGATATGTCCTTCCTCATGCCGTCTTCTACTGTTGATTCCCTCTGGTGTTCTTTTTTTTTTCCAGCTATTATCTTCTTGAACTCTGATTTTGTGTGTGTTCGCTATCTTTTAATTAAGGGTCTCACTTAGTTCTTGTCTTTTTTCTGCAGCCCGGCGAGCATCTTGACCATCATTAATTTATATTCTTTATTTAATTGAGTCAAAAAGCTTACCTCCGATTCAGCTCTTTTCTGGGTTTTTT
>NW_024417419.1:770-1725 GCF_014898765.1 Herpailurus yagouaroundi | reverse complement strand
CAGCACAGGGGAAGTGCCCTGCAGGTCCTCACCACGCCAGGGACTATCCAAAATGACCAAGCGGAAGAATTCCCCTCAGAAGAATCTCCAGGAAATAACAACAGCTAATGAGCTGATCAAAAAGGATTTAAATAATATAACAGAAAGTGAATTTAGAATAATAGTCATAAAATTAATCGCTGGGCTTGAAAACAGTATAGCTGACAGCAGAGAATCTCTTGCTACAGAGATCAAGGGACTAAGGAACAGTCACGAGGAGCTGAAAAACGCTTTAAATGAAATGCATAACAAAATGGAAACCACCACAGCTCGGATTGAAGAGGCAGAGGAGAGAATAGGTGAACTAGAAGATAAAGTTATGGAAAAAGAGGAAGCTGAGAAAAAGAGAGATAAAAAAATCCAGGAGTATGAGGGGAAAATTAGAGAACTAAGTGATACACTAAAAAGAAATAATATACGCATAATTGGTATCCCAGAGGAGGAAGAGAGAGGGAAAGGTGCTGAAGGGGTACTTGAAGAAATAATAGCTGAGAACTTCCCTGAAGTGGGGAAGGAAAAAGGCATTGAAATCCAAGAGGCACAGAGAACTCCCTTCAGACGTAACTTGAATCGATCTTCTGCACGACATATCATAGTGAAACTGGCAAAATACAAGGATAAAGAGAAAATTCTGAAAGCAGCAAGGGGTAAACGTGCCCTCACATATAAAGGGAGACCTATAAGACTCGTGACTGATCTCTCTTTTGAAACTTGGCAGGCCAGAAAGAGTTGGCACGAGATTTTCAGTGTGCTAGACAGAAAAAATATGCAGCCGAGAATCCTTTATCCAGCAAGTCTGTCATTTAGAATAGAAGGAGAGATAAAGGTCTTCCCAAACAAACAAAAACTGAAGGAATTTGTCACCACTAAACCAGCCCTACAAGAGATCCTAAGGGGGACCCTGTGAGACAAAGTA
>NW_024417419.1:0-670 GCF_014898765.1 Herpailurus yagouaroundi | reverse complement strand
AACCAGCCCTACAAGAGATCCTAAGGGGGACCCTGTGAGACAAAGTACCAGAGACATCACTACAAGCATAAAACATACAGACATCACAATGACTCTAAACCCATATCTTTCTATAATAACACTGAATGTAAATGGATTAAATGCGCCAACCAAAAGACATAGGGTATCAGAATGGATAAAAAAACAAGACCCATCTATTTGCTGTCTACAAGAGACTCATTTTAGACCTGAGGACACCTTTAGATTGAGAGTGAGGGGATGGAGAACTATTTATCATGCTACTGGAAGCCAAAAGAAAGCTGGAGTAGCCATACTTATATCAGACAAACTAGACTTTAAATTAAAGGCTGTAACAAGAGATGAAGAAGGACATTATATAATAGTGACAGGGTCTATCCATCAGGAAGAGCTAACAATTATAAATGTCTATGCGCCGAATACCGGAGCGCCCAAATATATAAAACAATTACTCATAAACACAAGCAACCTTATTGATAAGAATGTGGTAATTGCAGGGGACTTTAACACCCCACTTACAGAAATGGATAGATCATCTAGACACACGGTCAATAAAGAAACAAGGGCCCTGAATGAGACATTGGATCAGATGGACTTGACAGATCTATTTAGAACTCTGCATCCCAAAGCAACAGAATATACTTTCTTCTCG
>NW_024417418.1:0-2323 GCF_014898765.1 Herpailurus yagouaroundi | reverse complement strand
GAGCCTATTGTTTTGTTTACTTGTTGGTTTGTTTTCGTTTTGACATCATTAGGTAAATCTTATGATATTTGCCTTTCTCTGTCTGACTCATTTCATTTAGCGTCAAACCCTCTAGATCCATCAACTGTGTCAAAAATGAGAAAAATGTTTGGAGAAACCTCCATCCTGTTGCCCATTGTGACAACACCAGTTTAAATTCTCACCAACGGTGCCTAAGATTTCCTTTTCTCTACATGCACACCAATATTTGTTATTTCATGTTTTTTGGATTCAGACATGTGGGAGGTGCTATCTCACTGTGATTTTGATTTCTGTTCTCCTGATGACTAGTGATACTGAGCATCTTTTCACATGTCTGTTGGCCATCTGCATATCTTCTGTCACGAAATACCTATTCAGGTCTTAGGTCCAATTTTTAATCATGCGTTTGCATTCTTTTTGTGTTAAGATGGAGGAATTCTTCATATATTTTGGATATTAACCCCTTGCCGGATATATCATTTGCAAATTCATCTCCCATTCAGTAGGTAGCCTTTTTCTTTTATTGACCATTTCCTTGGCTGGGGAAATGCCTTGTGGTTTGTCATATTGTTTATTTTTCATTTTGCTGCCATTCTCTATGAAAATAGATCCCAAAGAATAATGATGAGAACTATCTCCATGAGTTTATTGACTATGCTTTCTTTAGGAGTTGTTGTTGTTGGCCTTACCCCTACCTCTTTAATTCATTTTAGGTTTCTTTTGGGTTTGGTATAAACAAGTAGTCCAGTATTATTCTTTAGCACATAGTTTTCCAGTTTTAGAAACACTATTTACTGAAGACTCTCTTTTCCCTTGTGTCCCTTCTTGCCTTCTTGTCACATTTAATTGATTACATAGACACACATTTATTTTTGGGCTTTTTACTCCATTCCTTTGATCTATGTGTCTATTGTTGTCCCATACTGCTTGGATTGCTAGAGCTTTGTAGTAGTCTTTGAAATGTAAGAGAATGTTTCTTCCAGTTTTGTTCCTCTTTCTAATGATTGCTTTCGGTATTCAGAGTTTCTTGTGGTTCCATACAAACTTTCAGGTAATGTATTCTAGTTCTGTGAAAATGCTATTAGTATTTTTATAACGAGTACATTGAATCTATAGGTCATTTTGCATAATTGGGATATTTTCACAATATCTTCCATTCCATAAGCACAGTATATATCTTCCTATTTATTTATTTGTGCCATCCTCAAATTTCTTCTAACAATAGCTTAAATTTTCGGTGTGTAATAATTTCACCTCCTTGGTTAAAATATTCTTTTTAATTGATTCTTATAAATGCGATTATAAATGGGATTGTTTAATTTCTCTTTCTCACAGACTATTACTACTGTATAAAGTCCAAAAGATTTCTATATATTAATTTTGTTTCATGCAACTTGACTGATTTCACGAATTCGTTCTAATATGTTACTTTGGTGTAATGTCTCATTTATTTTCTAGAAATTTAGTCATCTGCCAATAGTGAGTGTTTTGCATTTTCTTTATTAGCATGGATGTCTTTGACTGATTTTTCTTTTCATATTTCTGTGTCTAGGACCTCCAGTACTGTGTTCAATAAAGTGATAAGTGTGAATTTCCTGGTCTTGGTCCTGATCTGAAAGGAAAAGCTTTTGGCTTTTCCCTGTTGAGAATGAGGTTAGTTGCGGGCTTGTAATATATGAACTTTATTTATGGAGGGAAATTCCTTCTCTACACTGGGAAGATTTTTCTATAAAGGATGTGTAATTCTGTCAAGTGCTTTCTCTGCATCTCTTGAGACAACCACATGATTTTGATGTTTCAGTCAGTTAATGTGGTGTGACAGGTTGATGGAGTTGCGGGTCTTAAAGCATCCTTGCATAAGTGGAATAAACCCATGTAATCATGGTGTAAGATCCTTTTCTTGTATTGTGGAATTCAGTTTGCTAATACTTGAGTGAGGATTGTTGCATGTTGATCAGGGATATTGGCGTATACTTTGGGGTGTGTGTGTGTGTGTGTGTGTGTCTGGGTGTGTTTGATTTCCTTGTTTGGTTTTGGTTTCGGGGTAACGCTGTCCATATGGAATGAATTTGGAAACTTTCCATTGTCTTCAGTTTTGAGACTAATTTAAGATGCAGAGGTGTCAACTCCCTTGAAAAATTTTGTAGAATTCGGACTCCTGGGTAGCTCAGTCAGTTGAGACACTAACTCGTGATTTCAGCTCAGGTCATGATCCCAGGATCAAGGGTAGGAGCCCCACGTCCAGCTCTGCACTGAGTGTGGAACCTGCTTGAGATCCTCTTTCTCAATCTCTCCTGTCCCT
>NW_024417417.1:4831-5699 GCF_014898765.1 Herpailurus yagouaroundi | reverse complement strand
CACACACACACACACACACACACACACACACACACAAAACCTTGTTAAAACTAGAAATAAATAAATTCAGTAAAGTTGCAGGATACAAAATCAACCTATAAAAATCAGTTGCATTTCTATACACTAACAGTATACCATCTGGAAATGTAATTAGGAAAATAATCCTATTTACAGTAGTATCAAAAAGAACAGGGGCGCCTGGGTGGCTCAGTCAGTTAAGTGTCTGACTTCAGTTCAGGTCATGATCTCATGGCTCGTGAGTTCAAGCCCTGCATCAGGCTCTGTGCTGACAGCTGGGAGCCTGGATCCTGCTTCGGATTCTGTGTCTCCTCTCTCCCTGACCCTCCCCTGCTCACACTCTGTCTCTCTGTCTTTCAAAAATAAATAAACATTGAAAAAAAGAACAAAATACTTAGGAATAAGTTTAGCCAAGGAGGTGAAAGTCTTGTATACTGAAAACTAAAAAACATTGCTGAGAGAAATTAGCAAAGACACAAACAAGAGAAAGACATCCTATGTTCCTTTTAGTGGAGAACAGTATTTAAAAGCCAAAATCAGGGCATTAGGTACACTCATTACCATTGCAGTATTGTCGCTCCTAAGCCTTCTCAGTGGACAGAGCTAGGTGATATATATGTGTATACATATATACACACCCCCTCACACAACTACATCCTCATGCACAAACACAAATACATATATGTGTATACATATATGTATATCATGTTTATATCCATATTTTGATATACATCTATATAATGAAAATCATGATTGACTCCAATTCTAACCTAATACCACATGGTTCATTCTAGTTTTCTCCTTTTCTTTCTTTCTTTCTTTCTTTCTTTCTTTCTTTCTTTCTTTCTTT
>NW_024417417.1:0-4821 GCF_014898765.1 Herpailurus yagouaroundi | reverse complement strand
TTTCTTTCTTTCTTTCTTTCTTTCTTTCTTTCTTTCTTTCTTTCTTTCTTTCTTCCTTCCTTCCTTCCTTCCTTCCTTCCTTCCTTCCTTCCTTCCTTTCTTTCTTTCTTTCAAGTTTATTTATTTTTGAGAGAGACAGAGTGCAAGTGGGGGAGGGGCAGAGAGAGGGAGACAGAATCTGAAGCAGGCTCCAGGCTCCAAGCTGTTAGCACAGAGCCCGATGGTGGCACTGGAACCCATAAACTGTGAGATCATGACTTGAGCTGAAGTCAGACCTCAACCCACTGAGCCATCCAGGTGCCCTTAGTTTTCTTCCTTTTATATTTGTACCTCCTTTCTCTGACAGTGAGATACCTAGCTCCCTTTAATCTTAATATTTTTACTTCGTTGATGGATATCCATGAAAATAACTAATCTTCCACTTCAGCTGTCACTATTTTCCTTTTGTGGATGCTCTCTTGGCCCACCCAGACTCTGACACTACATGTCAGGCTCCCCTTTTGCCTCCCCATAGACTCTAAAAAGCCATGCCAGGCTGTTCTTTCCCATAGTCCCCTTCACATGGATGCTCTCTGCATGCTGCTCACACTTTAATTTTCCACACGGGGTCATCCTTTATCCCATGCTTTCCTCATCCCTTCTCCCCTCCATGTGGTTGCCCTCCTTAATTTGTTCAGATAATGATATCCCACAATACTCTGTTTCCCTGGGTAGATGCCTTCTCACCCCGGCTAGGCTTCAACATCTTGCTCAAAGTTACTATGGCTACCTCCTACTTTCAGTATAAATGACTATATTGTTATGCCCTCACATATGGCTTTAGAACAGAATTGGTCAGGAAAGAAATGGAAGGGAAAAGGAAATGAAAAATTGTACCCACTGGAATTTATCCCTAATCCCAGTTTCTGCCTCCAGTGCTGATCTCTCTTAGCCCATCTTGTCTGCTCATTGAATCATGTACCTTGCCAGTTCATCATGATTTCTTACTAATTCCTGCTTGTGGTTTACTTGGCCCCTATATCTCCCCATTAAACATGTCTCTGGCTTAAACTCTTCCAGTGCCATGTCCCCATCTCCCTCCAGGCTTCAGATAGCAGTTCAGGATCAAGTTTCCTCTGACTCAACCCACTTCTGCAGAGATCACAGCTGTTCTCAGGTGCAAAAGATAAGATGAGTGATACCAAACCAAGGATCATCTCTGAAGAGTGGTTGTGGAAACTATAGCCATGGAGGAAGTTGAAAATAAAGAAAAAGAAGGGGAAACTAGATAAAACTTTGGGAGGAGTGTTTATGTCTTTAGGGAACAGAAAAGGGAAGAAAATAGAGAGAGAAGAGATATCTTGGACTAATCTACAGCCTGGAAAAATTGGAAGTAATTGGTCTAGGTGACTAATTTTTTGAGAAGAATTTGACTCAGTACTGTGTCCTTAAATAATTTATATTGGAAGGGTAGTGGTATTATTATAGATCTGGAGTAAACTAAGAAATATGACATTATAGAATAATTTGTTACAGTAAAAATGACTCAGTAGGTTGAGTCAAACTAAGTGATTCATCTATATAGCTTGTCAGATCATCTGACAACCACTTTGGCTGACTTTGTAGTTCAGGGTTAGTTCCAGAAAGGCTTGCTTCTTATGTTTTAGTTAACATTTGGGTGGACAGTTTTTTTGTGACAATAGCCGTCTTATGAATTCATTATAAAAAGGCCTGTGGAAGAGACCCTTTGGACAATAGTACTATCTCTTGGAGTGCTTGACTGGTCATTTGTTGAAGATACTTTTTGCCTAGGTGTCCTTGTTCAGATCAGCAAATTCCCTGGAAATGTGGGTGGTGTGTATATTCATTTTATTCATCACTGTATCCCTATTACCTAATATGCTGCCTGGCATATTGGAGATTTTCAATAAGTACTTATGAAATGAATGAATGAAAGAAGATTGTTTTACACTTCTTTGAGAAGTCACCATCTGAGGATAAGAAAAGCAATTATAGAACATTTTTTTGGGACAACTGTGGGAAGGTAGTCATGGTTTAAAAAATTTCCAAGACCATGTGGAATCTAAAAAACAAAACACATGAAGGGAGCCTGGGTGGCTCAGTCAGGTAAGCGTTTGACTCTTGGTTTTGGCTCAGGTCATGGTCTCATGGTTTTGTGAGTTCGAGCCCCATGTTGGGCTCTGTGCTGATAGCTTGGGATTCTGTGTCTCCCTCTCTCTCCCCCTCTCCCACTTGTGCTGTCTCTCTCAAAATAAAAAAACAAACAAAAATCAGAAACAGATCTATAAACACAGAACAAGCTGATAGTTACCAGAGAGAAAGGGAGTGGAGGGAGGAGCAAAATGGGTGAAGGGGAGTGGGAGGTACAAGTTGCTAGTTATGGAATGAATAAGTCATGAGGATGACAGGCATAGGGTAGGGAATGCTAGGTACACTTGTGGCCAGTGTAGCATAATGTATAGAGTTGTTGAATCACTCTATTGTACACCTGAAACTAATGTAACATTGTGTATCAACTATTCTCAAATAAAATAATTTTAAAAATTATTCTAAAGCAATCCTCAAGGAGCATGAATATGGAATATATTAAAGATTTTTATCTGCAGCAATGCAATAAGTACATTCTCTTCATAGAAGTATATAGATTTTTTTTATTTTGCTTATAATTTAAACCTTTCCTATTTATGCTTTGACTCCCCTCACTAGGTCACCTTTCAGTGCAAGTGTTTTCCTTATAATTTAAACCTTTTCCAGTCAACCTTTGACTCTCCATACTGGCTCACCATTCAGTGCAAGTGCTTTCCTCATCCCATCCCATCCCAACCACATGGTTGTCCTCTAACAGTAAATCATTAAGAAATAGGTAGCTGGGTAACATAACATTTTGAAGTCCTTTTTAGAAGCAAGTAGATGCATGCCTTCCAGCAAGACAATTATGCTGATTGGATCTTCCTTCCTTACTCCAACACACACAGTAAAATTTCAAATAACTATGGTGACAGCCATTTATAAGAAAATATTGCAATGATTAAGTAGTTTAGTAATAGTATATCTTCCAGGTGGCTTAATGAGAATTACTGTAAGATGATCTTTTCCATCATAATTTTGTTTTTACCCCTGTTGTTACATTCATCAGGCAATGATCTTGTCAGTAGTTTGGAGCTTAACTTTTTAAGAAAATGGCACTTGGACAAATATTTCCCATATGGAAAGAAGAGGACTAACCTATATTTAGTTTATACTCTATTCCTATGCTATTTAATCTTAAAAGATTTATCTTTCCATTAAGTGAAGCATAGATAATACTTAGTGGATGTGTTGCATTAAGGAAAGTCTGTGATAAAAAACCCTGATAGTTAAGAGCGAGGGCTCAAGAGTGGACAGATCTTATTTAAATTCTAGCTTCTCTTTTTTTCTAGCTGGGCTTTTGGGCAGGTTACCTAATGTTTCATAGCCTAAATTTCCCCATCAATAAACTGGATTTAATAATGTTGCTTACTTCATTGAGATGTTTGGAACATTCAGTGAGATAATATATGTAAAGCAGTTAGTATAATGCCTGGCACATAATAAGTGCTTAATAGATATTAATATCCTTTATTATAGAAAGCTGTCTGGCATCTCTCACTTATTTTAGTGCTTTCAAGGTTCATCCATGTGTTAGCATATACCAGTACTTAATTTCTTTTTATGGGTGGATAATACATCTTTGTATGAATATACCACATTTTGCTTATCCATTTGCCAGTTGATTGACATTTGGGTGTTTCATCTTTTGGTGATTGTAAATAGTGCTGCTATGAACATTTCTGTACAAGTTTTTGCCCGAATACCCATTTCCAGTTCTTTTCGATATACACCTAGGAGTGGAATTGCTGGATCATATAATTCTAAGTTTAATTTTTTTGAGATCTACAAACTGATTTCTGTAGTGGCTGTACCATTTTTCATTCCTACCAGTGATTATGAAAGTTCCAAATTTTCCACATCCTCACCAAAACTTACTATTTTCTGTTTTTAAAAATGATGGCCATCCTAGTGATCTAAAGTGTTTGTGGTCTTTATATGCCTCTAATATAGTCTAGGAGATTTTCTCAGGGAGGATCTCCAATCTTATTTCCTTTTCTCACATATTAAACAATAAATGAATTTTATTTCTTATTATTTACTTATTTATTTATTTATTTTTTGCATTTTTAATTATTATTGTTATAATGACATTAAAATGTGGCTCTTTATCTCCAAGATTTAATCAACTTTTTGGTTCTTGTTATACAATCACTGATGTGCTAGGGAAGAAGGTAGAAGGTGGGCAGAAAAATAATGATTAGTAGCAATCCCAGATTTTAGGGACTTAGTGATTTAGTGGGAGATGTAGATGAATAAAGATGTTAAACCCTGTGGGGGAGTATTTGAATAGAAGCAAAAGAATATCTCAACAATGAGAATATTATTTATTGTTTATTTCAAAAAATAAAGTGTCAAAAAAGTAAGAACAAAGTCTTATTTAAATTTCTATCAGTTTTATATAAATTAATAAGAGAAAAATATCCAAATAATACAAATACGTCAAATAGATATGATAGAACAGTCATAGCATAAAACAATTACTACATTTCAGCATTAACTACCTATGTGATCTTGGGCAGGTTAATTACTTAGTGAAAGAAAAGGGCTGGAATAGATGGATTATAGGATTTTTTCTAGCCTAATCTTATATGAAGCAAACCAAACATGCGACTGGCTCCACAGTTTCTCTCTCTTTTTTTTTTTAATTTATATATGAAATTTATTGTCAAATTGGTTTCCATACAACACCCA
>NW_024417416.1:377-1123 GCF_014898765.1 Herpailurus yagouaroundi | reverse complement strand
ATCCCCTCAGACCCGAGCTCCAGGAGCCCCTGAGACCCGGAGTCCCCAGCTTCACAGACGCCCGGGATCCCCCCCCCCCCCTCCAGCCGCCTCCCCGAGACCCAGGGCTTCCCAGACATCAGCCCCCACCCCACCCGGGGCCTCCAGCCCCAGGGCATCCCTCGCCCTCTCTCAAACCCCAGACTCCACAGACTTCATCCCGTCCCCAGTTCCCGGGGACCCCCGCAGACCCCGAACCACCGGCCCTCGCAGACCTCAATACACCCAGAGGCTGCGACCCTCAGAGACCCCGAACCCCTACAGTCCCAGAGCCCCTATGCCCCCAGTCCTCACAGACCGGGACCCCCAAAGACCCCGTGCCCCTGGCCCTTGCAGACCCCGGAGCCCCCGTCGCCCAGAACCCCTGGCCCTACAAGACCCAGTCCCCCAGGACACCCTGACCTTGGCAGACCCCGGACCCCCATCCCCTCAGAGACCCCAGCCCTCACAGACCCCTAGCCCCAGGGGCCCCAGACCTCGCAGACCCTAGACCCCCAGAGACCCCGACCCCCAGAGCCCCTGGCCCTGGCAGACCCCGGAGCACCCGTCCCCGCAGCCCTCAGAGACCCCGGTCCCCCCAACCCTCGCAGACCCCGAACCCCAAAGACCCCGTGACCCTGGCCCTCGCAGACCCCAGAGCCCCCGTCCCCCCAGAGCCCCCGGCCCTTACAGAACCCGTCCCCCGGGGTCCCCGACCCTCGCAGACC
>NW_024417416.1:0-277 GCF_014898765.1 Herpailurus yagouaroundi | reverse complement strand
CCCAAAAGCACCCGGACCTCACAGACCTCAATCCACCCAGACTGAGACCCTCAGAGACCCCGGACCACCAGAGCCCCCGAGCCCCTAAGTCCCCAGCCTTCACAGACCCGGACCCCCAAAGACCCCGTGCCCCCAAAGCCGCTGGCCCTCGCAGACCCCGGAGCACCCGTCCCCCCAGCCCTCGCAGACCCCAGTCCACCCGACCCTCGCAGACCCTGGACCCCAAAGACCCCGTGACCCTGGCCCTCGCAGACCCCGGAGCCCCCTTCCCCCCCCC
>NW_024417415.1:0-2347 GCF_014898765.1 Herpailurus yagouaroundi | reverse complement strand
GAAAACTATAGAAAGCTTATGAAGGTAATTGAAGAAGATTTAAAGAAATGGAAAGACATTCCCTGCTCATGGATTGGAAGAATAAATATTGTCAAAATGTCAATACTACCCAAAGCTATCTACACATTCAATGCAATCCCAATCAAAATTGCACCAGGATTCTTCTCGAAACTAGAACAAGCAATCCTAAAATTCATATGGAACCACAAAAGGCCCGAATAGCCAAAGTAATTTTGAAGAAGAAGACCAAAGCAGGAGGCATCACAATCCCAGACTTTAGCCTCTACTACAAAGCTGTCATCATCAAGACAGCATGGTATTGGCACAAAAACAGACACATAGACCAATGGAATAGAATAGAAACCCCAGAACTAGACCCACAAACGTATGGCCAACTCATCTTTGACAAAGCAGGAAAGAACATCCAATGGAAAAAAGACAGTCTCTTTAACAAATGGTGCTGGGAGAACTGGACAGCAACATGCAGAAGGTTGAAACTAGACCACTTTCTCACACCATTCACAAAAATAAACTCAAAATGGATAAAGGACCTGAATGTGAGACAGGAAACCATCAAAACCTTAGAGGAGAAAGCAGGAAAAGACCTCTCTGACCTCAGCCGTAGCAATCTCTTACTCGACACATCCCCAAAGGCAAGGGAATTAAAAGCAAAAGTGAATTACTGGGACCTTATGAAGATAAAAAGCTTCTGCACAGCAAAGGAAACAACCAACAAAACTAAAAGGCAACCAACGGAATGGGAAAAGATATTTGCAAATGACATATCGGACAAAGGGCTAGTATCCAAAATCTATAAAGAGCTCACCAAACTCCACACCCGAAAAGCAAATAACCCAGTGAAGAAATGGGCAGAAAACATGAATAGACACTTCTCTAAAGAAGACATCCGGATGGCCAACAGGCACATGAAAAGATGTTCAGCGTCGCTCCTTATCAGGGAAATACAAATCAAAACCACACTCAGGTATCACCTCACGCCAGTCAGAGTGGCCAAAATGAACAAATCAGGAGACTATAGATGCTGGAGAGGATGTGGAGAAACGGGAACCCTCTTGCACTGTTGGTGGGAATGCAAATTGGTGCAGCCGCTCTGGAAAGCAGTGTGGAGGTTCCTCAGAAAATTAAAAATAGACCTACCCTATGACCCAGCAATAGCACTGCTAGGAATTTATCCAAGGGACACAGGAGTACTGATGCATAGGGGCACTTGTACCCCAATGTTCATAGCAGCACTCTCAACAATAGCCAAATTATGGAAAGAGCCTAAATGTCCATCAACTGATGAATGGATAAAGAAATTGTGGTTTATATACACAATGGAATACTACGTGGCAATGAGAAAAAATGAAATATGGCCTTTTGTAGCAACGTGGATGGAACTGGAGAGTGTGATGCTAAGTGAAATAAGCCATACAGAGAAAGACAGATACCATATGGTTTCACTCTTATGTGGATCCTGAGAAACTTAACAGGAACCCATGGGGGAGGGGAAGGAAAAAAAAAAAAAGAGGTTAGAGTGGGAGAGAGCCAAAGCATAAGAGACTGTTGAGAACTGAGAACAAACTAAGGGTTGATGGGGGGTGGGAGGGAGGAGAGGGTGGGTGATGGGTATTGAGGAGGGCACCTTTTGGGATGAGCACTGGGTGTTGTATGGAAACCAATTTGACAATAAATTTCATATAAAAAAACAAACAAACAAACAAAAAAATAATACTCTCTAGCTAGAACCATGTTGTTGCAAATGGCAAAATTTCATCCTTTTTATGGTTGAATATTATTCCAGGGTGTATGGATGTGTATGTGTGTGTGTGTGTGTGTGTGTGTGTGTGTGCGTGTGTATGTGCATGTGTGTATATGAGAAGCTTCGTAGCTGGTGTGAGGGAGACAAGAGAGAGGAGGGTTATTGTGTAGGACAACTTTCACTATCAGTAATGGAACCACTGCTACCTATTTACTCAGTGGAACCTTTTCCTGCTTGGGGGCCACTGTATATGCTTGCACGGATGTTGACTACAGTACAGCATTAATAAACTCTGGTCATATGCTGTATTTAATGTAACTGGCAATAAGGCAGCAAAGGAAAGGGTCTATATCTGCAGGCAGCCTGACCTAGAAGGAAGCAAAGCATTCCTAAGCTTACTCTTGTGTGCAAAAGCAAAGGACTGTCCATAGATGCTTTGAAGTGATTAAAAAAAAAAAACCACAAAACACTAGTACCAGGTGTGGGCATCTTCCAACGTTCTGAAAAATCACTGATTTCTGCCAAACCCTGTGGCCTGAGACCAAGCATCTGAGCATGGGGGACAATCACCCACCAATCCCACAG
>NW_024417414.1:933-2073 GCF_014898765.1 Herpailurus yagouaroundi | reverse complement strand
ACAGAATCGGAAACAGGCTCCAGGCTCTGAGCCATCAGCCCAGAGCCTGACGCGGGGCTCGAACTCACGGACCGCGAGATCGTGACCTGGCTGAAGTCGGACGCTTAACCGACTGCGCCACCCAGGCACCCCGCGGTGAGCTTTGTTTAATGCTAGTTTTTATTGTTATAAACATAACTTGTGAGTATAATAATATAATTTATAAAGTACTATAAAAGTAATATGTAATACGTTACTTAAATGTACATTTAAAAATGTTTAAGATGGTAAATTTTCTTTTTTTTTTATTGCTCACCATGATAAATATACTTTTATTTATTTATTTTATTTTTTATTTTTTTTAAATTTTTATCCAAATTAGTTAGCATATAGTCAACAACGACTTCAGGAGTAGATTCCTTAATGCCACTTCCCCCATTTAGCCCATCCCCCCTCCCACACCCCCTCCAGTTACCCTCAGTTTGTTCTCCATATTTAGGAGTCTCTTCTGTTTTGTCCCCCTGCCTGGTTTTAGATTATTTTTGTTTCCCTTCCTTACGTTCATCTGTTTTGTCTCTTAAAGTCCTCATGTGAGTGAAGTCATAGGATATTTGTCTTTCTGTGACTGACTCATTTCACTTAGCATAATACCCTCCAGTTCCATCCACGTAGTTGCAAATGGCAAGATTTCATTCTTTTTGATTGCCGAGTAAGACTCCATTGTATATATGTACCACATTTTCTTTATCCATTCATCCATCGATGGACATTTAGGCTCATTCCATACTTTGGCTATTGTCGATAGTGCTGCTAGAAACACGGGGGTGCACGTGTCCCTTTGAAACAGCACACCTGTATCCCATGGATACATGCCTAGTAGTGCCATTGCTGGGTCGTAGGGTAGTTCTATTTTTAGTTTTTTGAGGAACCTCCATACTGTTTTCCAGACTGGCTGCACCAGCTTGCATTCCCAAGATGATAAATTTTCTGTTATATGTATTGTACCACAATATCTTTAAAAATTAAAACTAACAATGGGGCATCTGGGTGGCTCTGTGGGTTAAATGTCTGACTCCTTTTAAAAAAATTTTTTTTCATGTTTATTTATTTTTGAGAGAGAGAGAGAGGGAGAGAGAGAGAGAGAGAGAGAGAGAGAGAGAG
>NW_024417414.1:0-833 GCF_014898765.1 Herpailurus yagouaroundi | reverse complement strand
AGATACAGACAGAGACAGTATGAGTGGGGGAGGGGCAGAGAGGGAGGGAGACACAGAACCTGAGGCAGGCTCTAGGCTCCGGGCTGTCAGCACAGAACCTACGTGGGGCTCGAACTCACAAACCATGAGATCATGACCTGAGCGAAGGCAGACGCTTCGGATCGAGCCACCCAGGCACCCCCTTAATCATCTGACCTTTGATCTCAGTTCAGGTCTTGGGCTCACGCCCTATGCTGGGCTGCATGCTGGCGTGAAGCATACCTAACAAACCAACCGACCAACCTTGTGAGAATGGGACATACACAGTTCTCTGACTGCTCTTACGTGTTCCACTCACCTGGACTTTGTGGGGTGCCTTCCCATGTCAGGAAACGCTGACATCATTGGTAACAGCAGCACTTTACAGTTTGGGTGGTCTCTAATTCACTTCAGTAATTTCCCTTTGCTGAGTATCTAGGATCCCAGAAACGAAAATTGTGGGTCCAAGACCTGCCTTTTGAAACATGTCGCCAAACTACTCGTCGGAAAGTCTGTCTAACCTGTAGTCCAATCGGCATTGTGTCAAATACATGCTGGTTCCCCACAATCTCACCGATGGGTCTTGCTAACTGTTAGATCTCTGCCAACAAGACAGCCAGAGCCTACCATCTCAGGGGGTGCCTCAGGGGGCGGGGGAGGGGGGGGCTGGCTCAGTTTGTCAGGCGTCTGACTCTTGGTTTTGGCTCAGGTCACGATCTCACAGTCTGTGAATTCAAGCCCCGTGTCGGGCTCTGCGTTGGCACAGCGGAGCCTGCTTGGGATTCTCTCTCCCTCCCTCTCGCTGCCCCCCCCCC
>NW_024417413.1:8166-8465 GCF_014898765.1 Herpailurus yagouaroundi | reverse complement strand
GGGCTCGAACTCCCGGACCGCGAGATCGTGACCTGGCTGAAGTCGGAGGCTTAACCGACTGCGCCACCCAGGCGCCGCTCCTCAACCATTTTTAATCTTTTCTGTTATTTTCTTTGTCCCAGCATGATTGGGGTTAGCTCGGGCTTGTGGATCCTAGGCTTGTGGATCCAAGCTCACTGTGATGACTGAATCTGTCAGTTATGGCATTAGGTCCTACCAGTTATGGCATCAAGACCCTGCTCTGGTCGGGACTTTTTTTTTTTTTTAATTTATATATGAAATTTATTGTCAAATTGGTT
>NW_024417413.1:0-8066 GCF_014898765.1 Herpailurus yagouaroundi | reverse complement strand
CTTAAACATCATAAAAGCCATTTATGAAAAGCCCACAGCTAATATCACCCTCAGTGGGGAAAAACTGAGTGCATTCCCTCTGAGATCAGGAACACAACACGGATGTCCACTCTCACCACTGTTGCTTAACATAGTGTTGGAAGTTCTTTTTTTTTTTTTATTTATATATGAAATTTATTGTCAAATTGGTTTCCATACAACACCCAGTGCTCATCCCAAAAGGTGCCCTCCTCAATACCCATCACCCACCCTCTCCTCCCTCCCACCCCCCATCAACCCTCAGTTTGCTCTCAGTTCTCAACAGTCTCTTATGCTTTGGCTCTCTCCCACTCTAACCTCTTTTTTTTTTCCTTCCCCTCCCCCATGGGTTCCTGTTAAGTTTCTCAGGATCCACATAAGAGTGAAACCACATGGTATCTGTCTTTCTCTGTATGGCTTATTTCACTTAGCATCACACTCTCCAGCTGGAAAGCAGTGTGGAGGTTCCTCAGAAAATTAAAAATAGACCTACCCTATGACCCAGCAATAGCACTGCTAGGAATTTATCCAAGGGACACAGGAGTACTGATGCATAGGGGCACTTGTACCACAATGTTCATAGCAGCACTCTCAACAATAGCCAAATTATGGAAAGAGCCTAAATGTCCATCAACTGATGAATGGATAAAGAAATTGTGGTTTATATACACTATGGAATACTACGTGGCAATGAGCAAAAGTGTTGGAAGTTCTAGCATCAGCAATCAGACAACAAAAGGAAATCAAAGGCATCAAAATTGGCAAAGATGAAGTCAAGCTTTAACTTTTTGCAGATAACATGATATTATATATGGAACACCTGACAGACTCCAGCAAAAGTCTGCTAGAACTGATACATGAATTCAGCAAAGTCACAGGAAACAAAATCAATGTACAAAAATCAGCTGCCTTTTTATACACCAATAATGAAGCAACAAAAACACAAATAAAGGAACTGATCCCATTCACAATTGCACCAAGTATCATAAAAAAACCTAGGAATAAACCTAACCAAAGAGGTAAAATACCTGTATGCTGAAAACTAAAGAAAGCTTATGAAGGAAAATGAAGAAGATACAAAAAATTGAAAAATACTCAATGCTCATGGATTGGAAGAATAAATATTGTTAAAATATCAATAATACCCAAAGCTATCTACACATTCAATACAATCCCAATGACAATTGCACCACCATTCTTCTCGAAGCTAGAACAAGCAATCCTAAAATTTGTATGGAATCACAAAGTCCCTGAATAGCCAAAGTAATATTGAAGAAGAAAAACAAAGTGGGAGGCATCACAATCCCAGATTTTAGCCTCTACTACAAAGCTGTAATCATCAAGAAAGCATGGTATTGGCACAAAACAGACACATAGACCAGTGGAATAGAATAGAGACTCTAGAATTGGACCTACAAATGTATGGCCAACTAATCTTTGACAAAGCAGGAAAGAGTATCTAATGGAAAAAAGACAATCTCTTTAACAAATAGTGCTTGGGAGAACTGGACAGCAACATGCAGAAGAATTAAACTAGACCTCTTTCTTACACCATTCACAAAAATAAACTAAAAAATGGATGAAGGACCTGAATGTGAGTCAGGAAACCATCAAAACCCTAGAGGAAAACGCAGGAAAAAAAAAAAAAAAACCTCTGTGACCTCAGCTGCAGCAATTTTTTACTTGACACATCTCCAAAGGCAAGGGAATTAAAAGCAAAATTGAACTATTAGGACCTCATGAAGATAAAAAGCTTCTGCACTGCAAAGGAAAAAATCAACAAAACTAAAAGACAACACGGGGTGCCTGGGTTGCTCAGTCAGTTGAGCGACCGACTTGGGCTCAGGTCATGACCTCAAGGTTTGTGAGTTTGAGCCCTGCATCGGGCTCTGTGCTGACAGCTCAGAGTCTGGAGCCTGCTTTTGATTCTGTGTCTCCCTCTCTCTATGCCCCTCCCCCACTCATGCTCTGTCTCTCTTTCTCTCAGAAATAAATAAACATAAAAAAAATAAATAAAACAAATAAAAGGCAACCAGTGGAATGGGAAAGGATATTTGCAAATGACATATGGGACAAAGGGCTAGTATCCAAAATCTATAAATAACTCACCAAACTTCACACCCGAAAAACAAATAATCCAGTGAAGAAATGGGCAGAAGACACGAATAGACATTTCTCTACAGAAGACATCCAGTTGGCCAACACGCACATGAAAAGATGCTCAACATCGCTCCTCATCAGGGAAATACAAATCAAAACCACACTCAGGTATCACCTCACGCCAGTCAGAGTGGCCAAAATGAACAAATCAGGAGGCTATAGATGCTGGAGAGGATGTGGAGAAACGAGAACCCTCTTGCACTGCACTGTTGGTGGGAATGCAAACTGGTGCAGCCAGTCTGGAAAACAGTGTGGAGCTTCCTCAAAAATTTAAAAATAGATCTACCCTATGACCCAGCAATAGCACTGCTAGGAATTTACCCAAGGGATATAGGAGTGCTGATGCATAGGGGCACTTGCACCCCAATGTTTATAGCAGCACTTTCAACAATAGCCAAATTATGCAAAGAGGCTAAATGTCCATCAGCTGACGAATGGATAAGAAGATGTGGTTTATATATAAAATGGAATACTACTTGGCAATGAGAAATAATTAAATCATGCCATTTGTAGCAACGTGGATGGAAGTGGAGAGTTTTATGCTAAGTGAAATAAGTCAGGCAGATAAAGACAGATACCATATGTTTTCACTCTTATGTGGATCCTGAGAAACTTAACAGAAGACCATGGGGGAGGGGAAGGGGAAAAAATTACAGGGAGGGAAGGAGGCAAAACATAAGAGACTCTTAAATACTGAAAACAAACTGAGGGTTGATGTGGGTCAAGGGAGTGGGGAAAGTGGGCGATGGGCATTGAGAAGGGCACCTGTTGGTGAGCACTGGATGTTATATGGAAACCAATTTGAGAATAAATTACATATAAATAGAAATAAAAATAAATATATTTTATTTTTTAAAGTTAAAAAAAGAAAAATATATTATTCCATGAAAAAGTGCTTGGATATACTCAGTGGTAAAATTCAGAAAACTCAGCAAAATCTGCAACCAGTGATTTTAAAAAAAATTACCCAAACGTTCTCTCCACGGAAATCTTTAGTAAAAGGCGAAAGATTTATGCGATCTGAAGAGAAACCAGAGTATCCCCAAACATTCTTAGAACAGAGTCACAACAAATGTTTGGGTTCTGAGTATATCTCTGGTAACTGTTTACTCTGATCATCCTGATATCCCTTATTTTAACTATCTTCTGAGATCTGAAGATTATTTGTCAGCTGCCCAATTTGTTCTGAAAATGTTAGCTCTGGGGGAAATCTTTGTCTTTCAGACCTCTCTCTTTCTCACGTTAGACTCTAGCTGTCAGAGCCACACTATGTATGTTCCTGAGAGATGACACAAAGACTCTAATATGTCTCCTAATTAGACAGGAATATCAGAGAGAGAGAGAGAGGCAGGGAGAGAGAAAGAGATTATTTTATGACAGTTAAAAGGGCTTTTCCTCTTAATCTGTACAAAATTGTTAAATGCTTTAACTATTTTCTATGTTTTAGGGAACCAATTTCTGAAGTATGATTTGATTATTATTATTATTCCCTTGGAAAATGTAAGTTAATATTTGTTTGCTATATTTGCCTTGGTGTTCATATTCTCTGATCCAATTTACTTTGCCTTCTACTTAAATATATCAAAATGCATATTTATAATCTTTTGTGAATTCTCATCTTAATTATTGTAGCATGCAAATAATTTCTCTAAGTGATATTATTTAATACATTTAAGCAAAGTCAGAAAAATAAATAAAATTAATATGAAAGAATATATATCTTAGACAAGAAAAACATTTTAAAGAGAATACAAATATAGTCAACTGAGCTGAGACAAAGGAGCAAAGAGAACACAATAGGAAAAGAGTAGGATTTTGTTGAAAATCCTACTGATAGAACAGAAAATCCAAGTGACAGAACTTGTTTAATAGTGATTACATTAGGCTCTTCAAAATACTCTAGGTTACTTTTCTTATTTTAATGTTGGCTGATTAGTAAACTTAATTCAGTCTGAAAAACCTCTTTGCAGCAGTACCTGACTAGTGTTTGAATAACCATAACCAACGTAAAATTAGTATTAAAAATGAAAATAATTAAGATTCAAGTTAACTTAAGAATTTTAAGTATAGTGGTCATTTATTCTTTCTGCTGGTCAGCAGCCATTCCCATTTTTATGATAACAGTACAGATTTGGCTTTAAGGAAAAAGCCTTTCCATTTCAACCTTGTGGTAAACTGATCAATGTATCCCACTCCTCTAGTCATGTTTTAAAAAAAACATTGGCCTTGTAGAAAGTATTTGGAAGCATTCTTTTCTCCTCTATTTTTTTTTTTTTTTGGAATAGTTTGCAAAGAATAGGCATTAATTCTTCTTTCTTTATTTTTTTATTTATTTTTTTTAATTTTTTTTTCAACGTTTATTTATTTTTGGGACAGAGAGAGACAGAGCATGAACGGGGGAGGGGCAGAGAGAGAGGGAGACACAGAATCGGAAACAGGCTCCAGGCTCTGAGCCATCAGCCCAGAGCCTGACGCGGGGCTCAAACTCACGGACCGCGAGATCGTGACCTGGCTGAAGTCGGTCTCTTAACCGACTGCGCCACCCAGGCGCCCCATTAATTCTTCTTTAAATGTCTGGTAAAATTCACCTGTGAATCTATATGGTACTGGACTTATTTTTTTGGTAGTTTTTTGATTATTCAGTTTTGGAAGATTGTATGTTTCTAGGAATTTATTCATTTCTTCCAGTTTGTAGGCAAATAATTTTTTGTTGTATTTTCTTGTAGTCCTTTATATTCCTGTGGTGTCAGTTGTTAATTCTTCTCTCTCATTTATAAATTTATTTGGGTTCCTTTTCTTTTATTCTTGATGAGTATGTCTAAGGGTTTGTCAATTTTATCTCTTCAAAGATCCTGCTCTTGGTGTCATTGTTTTTTTTTTTTTTTTAATTTTTACTCTGTCATTTATTTCTGCTGTGTTCTTTATTATTTCGTTTTTTTCTACTCACCCTGTTATGTTTGTTCTTATTTTTCTAGTGCCTTTAGGTTTAAGGTTAGATTCTTCATTTGAGCTTTTATTTTTTTTTTCTTGAGGTAGGTTTGTATTACTAAATACTACCCTTTTTGAACTGCTTTCACTGTATCCCAAAGATTTTGTACCATTAAGTTTTAATTTTCATTTGTCTCTATGTATTTTTTCCGTGTATTTTTTATTTCTTCAATTGCTTTTTTGACCCATTGTTTGTTTAGTATCATGTTTAGTCTCCACATGTTTGTGGTTTATCCCATTTCTTTTCTTTAGATTTATTTGTAGTTTCATATTGTTTTGAGCAGAAAAGATGTACGGTATGATTTCAATCTTAAGTGTATTGAGCCTTGTTTTGTGGCTAATACGTTCTAGAAAATGTTCCATGTACATTTGAAAAGAATACGTATATGGGGCGTCTGGGTGGCTCAGTCAGTTAAGCATCCAACTTCAGCTCAGGTCATGATCTTGCAGTTTGTGGGTTTGAGCCCCATGTCGGGATCTGTGCTGACAGCTCAGAGCCAGGAGACTGCTTCGGATTCTGTTTCTCTCTCTCTCTCTCTGCCCCTCCTCTGCTCACACTCTGCCTCTCTCTGTCTCTCAAAAATGAATAAACATAAAAAAGGAAAAAGAATATGTATTCTGTTGTTTTTTAATAGAATGTTCTGTATGTATCTGTTATGTCCACTTGACCCAATGTGTCAATCAAAAGCATCATTTCCCTATTGATTTTCTTTCTGGTTGATCTATCCATTACTGTAAGTGGGGTGTAAACTCCCTTACTATTATTGTATCACCATCAGTTTCTCTCTTTATGTCTGTTTATATTTGCTTTATGTATTTAGGTGTTCCAGTGTTGCATGCATAGATATTTATAATTATCATATCCTCTTGTTGGATTGATCCTTTTATTATTATGCAGTGACCTTTTTTGTCTCTTGTTACAATCTTTGTTTTAAAGCTTTGTTGTTGTTGTTGTTTTCTTTCTGTCTACGTATTGTCACTCCAGATTTTTTTTTCCTTCCATTTGCATGGTGAATTTTTTTTCATCCCTTCACTTTCAGTCTATATGTCTTTAGGTACGAAGTGAATGTCTTAAAGGCAGCATTTACATGGGTCTTGTTTTTATCCCTTCTACCACCTTATGAGTTTTGATTGGGGCATTTAGGTCACTTACATTTAAAAAAATTATTGATAGCTATGCACTTATTGCCATTTTGTTGTTTGGATTCTGGTTGTTTTTATAGTTTTGTCTTTCTTTTTTCTTTTGCTTTTTTTCTTTGTAATTTATGAATTTCTATATTGTTATGTTTGTCATTCTTTCTCTTCATTTTTTGTATATCTACCATAGGTTTTGGGTTTGTGATTACTATGTAGTTCATATAGTATAACATCCTAAATAAATTACTTTGATGATTTAAGTTCAAACACATTCTAAAAAAAGAAAAAGAAAACAATTTTCTTCTGGAAAAGCTGGCTGTATATGCTAGTTACTATTTTAAATCACACCTTTTTACAGAAATAAATAATAACAACAAGAAGAAATAAGAAAGAAATGAAGGAAAAAAGGAGAAAAAAAAGAACAAAACAAAACAGAACAAAATAAAAAAAAATGGCTCCTGGTTGGGTCAGTTGGTTAAGCGTCCAACTTTAGCTCAGGTCATGATCTCACATTTTGTGAGTTTGAGCCCCGCATTGGCTCTGTGCTGACAGCTCAGAGCCTGGACCCTGCTTTGGATTCGGTGTCTCATTCTCTCTCTGCCCCTCTCCTACTTGTGCTCTGTCTCTCTGTCTCTCAAAAATAAATAAATGTAAAAAAAACTTTTTAAATAAAAAAAAAACCAAAACAAATAAAAAACCTCAAAAAATAAATAAAATATAAATTTTAAAAGATTAATTAAAACAAATTTTAAGTGGCTTGTTTTATGTCTCCCAGAACCACAGGGGATTGTGTGGGCTTGCAGACACTGGGCTTGCTGAGGTCTCAAGCTTACTGTGAGATTTCCAGTCTAGGCTTGTAAGGTGGAAGGGAAGACAGCATCCTGCAGCTCCTCAACCATTTTTTTTTTTAATTTTTTTTTCAACGTTTATTTATTTTTGGGACAGAGAGAGACAGAGCATGAACGGGGGAGGGGCAGAGAGAGAGGGAGACACAGAATCGGAAACAGGCTCCAGGCTCTGAGCCATCAGCCCAGAGCCTGACGCGGGGCTCGAACTCCCGGACCGCGAGATCGTGACCTGGCTGAAGTCGGAGGCTTAACCGACTGCGCCACCCAGGCGCCGCTCCTCAACCATTTTTAATCTTTTCTGTTATTTTCTTTGTCCCAGCATGATTGGGGTTAGCTCGGGCTTGTGGATCCTAGGCTTGTGGATCCAAGCTCACTGTGATGACTGAATCTGTCAGTTATGGCATTAGGTCCTACCAGTTATGGCATCAAGACCCTGCTCTGGTCGGGACTTTTTTTTTTTTTTAATTTATATATGAAATTTATTGTCAAATTGGTTTCCATACAACACCCAGTGCTCATCCCAAAAGGTGCCCTCCTCAATACCCATCACCCACCCTCTCCTCCCTCCCACCCCGCATCAACCCTCAGTTTGCTCTCAGTTCTCAACAGTCTCTTATGCTTTGGCTCTCTCCCACTCTAACCTCTTTTTTTTTTTTCCTTCCCCTCCCCCATGGGTTCCTGTTAAGTTTCTCAGGATCCACATAAGAGTGAAACCATATGGTATCTGTCTTTCTCTGTATGGCTTATTTCACTTAGCATCACACTCTCCAGTTCCATCCACGTTGCTACAAAAGGCCATATTTCATTTTTTCTCATTGCCACGTAGTATTCCATTGTGTATATAAACCACAATTTCTTTATCCATTCATCAGTTGATGGACATTTAGGCTCTTTCCATAATTTGGCTATTGTTGA
>NW_024417412.1:484-6313 GCF_014898765.1 Herpailurus yagouaroundi | reverse complement strand
CCCCCCGCCCCGAGCTCACACACACAGATGGGTCTCAGATCCACAGCAGGGCCAGGGTTCAATCCCAGCTCCCAAGGGACATGGAAACCCACCCTTTTCAGGAAGGGGAGCCTAACGCACTCTGCCCTCCATTCACTCCAGGTCCTGCCTTTCTCTGGAACACTCTGTGAACAGAGGTGGTCCTTGGCCGACCTCTCTTGGCTCAGCCACTTCAGGGGAGGAAGAGGGAACAGGGCCTCCCCAGGAGAGAGAGTACCCCTGGGACCAGATGGTGACCCACCTGGGCATACTGTCTCTGTGGGGTAGCTTGAGGCTTCCATTCAGCCTGCCCTTGGCAGGTAGGAGAGTCTCCCTGCCGGGTAGGCGTGAACAGCTGCCGTGTCTTCTTACACTTTACCACTTCCTGTGGGGCTCAGCTGAGAGCTGGCCTTCCTCTCCCTGTATCCCCAGGATGAGCTCTGGGCCCAGTGCCCCACAGCCATGAGGGTGCCCCACAGCCACACCCAGCTTTCTAACTCCTAGCCCCACAGGATGTGGTCTCAGGAGGCTCTCCCTGCTCTGCCAAATCATCGCCACGTACTTAACCCTGGAGACCTTGGCATGCGTGTGGGCTTGTGTGTGTCCCTCGTAGCACAGCCAGTCCCCCGACACCTGTCTTGCCCACATCCCTGGCCCCTGCCTCCCTTGCCGTCCCCCTCGAAGCCAGCCTCCTTCTCTCTCACCCCAGCACACAGGCACCTGCAGACTTGGCTCTCGATGTCGTGCGGGGTACAGATAAGATTGGGGCAAGAGAAGAAGTGGAAAGGGGGGACTATCTCCTCCAGCTTCGTACCCATGCTGCAGACTCAGTTTGGTCATTTTCTCCACGGAGATCTTGGGCCCTGGCTGCTGGGCAGTCATCTACCTGGAGGCTGAAAGCTAGGCAATGCCCTACTTCTCAGATCCCTGCCCTGAGTTCAAGACAGAGCAGCAAAGTGTTCGTCACTAGGCCAGTTTCCCCAGTAAATGAGCACATAAATACCGAGCCCATAAAGACCCCTAAATACCGGGTCTTGTCCACAGGGCCCTCGGTCACCAGTCTGGCCCGTGGACCCTGGTGGGAAGTTAGCTCCGCATCTCCCTCAGTCTCTGGCTCTCGCCTTCTCAGCCATCTGGCTTCACACTCTTTCTGGATTGGCGAAACGAGACTATGTGAGTAAAAGCATGGGGACGATCCATGTCTCATAGCAGGGTGTCCGGTCAATGTCGGCTACCCTGCCACCTTCCAAATGATCGCCCTACCTGGAGCCCAGGGGGCTCCCTGGAAGGCTTGAGCAGTGACTCGGGTCCCCTTTTGAGTGACTTCATGATCCCCCCCAGGGCTGCTCAGAATGGGCCCAGCCAGCCACTTCCATGGGGAGGGGGTGCCGTCCCGTTGCCATTGCAGAGAAGAGCCTCTCTGTGAATGGAGGGACGCACCTCGTCCTGTCCTCCCTTACCTCAGGCCTCCTGGAGGGCCAGGCCAGTCTGCCCGGCGCCTGTCTGCACGCCCGCACACCCTTGCAGTGGGCACTGGGGGGGCTGCTGAGCCGCTGTCTGAGCGTACCCACTCCCCGTCACCGCAGCATGTTTCCATGTTCCCTCGGCAGCTGGGGGATCCTTCGGAGCAAACTCCAGCCCTGATGCCCACAAGCTGTCAAATGCAGCCAAGGGCAGAAGGATCTAGAATTCTGCCTGCGAGCCATGCTTTCCTGAACGCTCTGTGGTGGCAGGGCCTCCCTGGGAACAGTGCCCTTCCCGCCCCTTCTAGATGGAAGAAAATCGGCTATACTAGAAGGCACGAGCAAGGAGATTCTGATTCTCCAGCTTCACTGGTAGCTGTGCACACAGTGTGAACTGCAGAGCGGGGAAGCAGGGGGCTCCGGGGGTCCCAGGGCTCCAGATGTGCCAAGGGCCATGGGCGCACACGCCAGAACCGCAGGGAGGGGCACCCGGAAACAGTCCCCCAAGGGTCCTGATGAGGCTCCATCTTTCGCCAGCACTGGTCCAGGGGTTCTGAGACCTCACTTTGAGAAACACTCCCAGCTTGTTGTGTTTATCGGTGAACTTGCGGCTCTCGCTTCTCCCTAAGGCAGCTCACAGGGAAGCTTCGGTCATTGGAGGCTCCGATGCCAAGGGCACCCTGGGGCTTCCTCGAGTCTCAGGAATGCGTGAAGCCCACTTCTCCAGGAGTGACCTGCTACACCTGTGTCATCTGTGACCTCAAATCCTGCTTTTATCTTGACAAGCGTGACAGGGTGTCATTGTCAGTAGCGTCGTGGTCCTCTCGGAATGAGGTTTGTTGGTTGGGGATGCTGACGGTCCGTGCACTTGTCTGATGGAAGCCAGGCTCTACAGAGGAGCGGGCTCTGTCCCTCTGGTCTCATCCTGTGGCATCTCGCCTCCCCCATCTCGGTAGCCTGTCTCCCACCTCTGCTCCTGGCTTCTTCTCCCCGTCCCCCCAGCCCCGGGGGTATTGCCTTTCCCTCTCAATGAGAAGAAGGTATTTTTAGTCACCCTGGCCAGGAGGTGTTCAGGTGTCAGGGACAGCAGGCCCGGAGCCATCTCTGTCCCTTTGCTCCTACAAAGGACACATGATACCCGGAACAGAATTGCAAATCCCAACCCAAAACGGCCACCTTTCTTCAGGGCCACAGGCAAGCTTTGACTTTCCTGGAGCAGCAGACCCCTCCCCGTTTACACCTGTTGGAGAAGGGAGCCAGGGGTGACTGGGGGGGGGGGGGGGGAGTAGGGGGTCCCAGCTGCCCCAGCCAGGGCACTTTGGAGGCACCGGGTTGCCCCCTCACTGTGCTTCCCCTTCATGCTGAAAGGTGGGTTTAGGAGAGGCCACCAGGGCACGCGGGGCATCTGCTGGGGGACGTGCACCCACTGTCGTAACAAAAGGATTTGTTTGCATGAGATGCGTCAACCATCCCAGGCCTGACGTCACAGCCCGAGCAGCTGTGCTTGCCCGTAGGAGATGTTGTGCTCCCAACCCCGGCTCTGTGCAGTTGCGGCCTGTGCCGGGAAGTTACCCGTTCCTTCGCTGTCCCAAAAAGGTGTGGATGAGGCCACGTCGGCTGGGGGAGAAGACGTGGGGTCCGGGACACACGGGTGCCGCTTGGGCCACAACAGAAGTGTCTTCAGGCCGGGCAGGTGCCACCAGACAGCGTGCATCCTCTGTGGTCAGGAAGAGACGTGAGGCTGAAGCCAGAGTGTCGGGGGGACATAGGACGGGGCACCGTTCTGGGCAGGGAGAGCTGCATACAGAAAGATGAGGGACGGGGTGCCTGGGGGGCTCAGTTGGTTAAGTGCCCGGCTCTCGTTCACGGTTCGTGAGTTCTAGCCCCACATCAGGGTCTGGGCTGACAGTACAGAGCCTGCTTGGGGTTGTCTCTCTCTCCCTCTCTCTCTGTGCCCCCCCCCCCCCACTCACTCACTCTCTTTCAAAATAAATAAAGAAACTTAAAAAAAAAAACAGTGCAGGGACAGCGAGAGGTACCGGCATGACCTCAGGGAAAGGACACTGGGCCAAGCGAGGAAGCGTCTAGGGGGCTGCTCATCTTTAGAAGATGTTTCCTGCCTCTTCTGTGGGGCTGAGCTGGGTCATTCATACAGTGTGGGGAGAGGGAAGCTGACCAGGTCCCATGAGCGCCCCCAGCCCTGCCTTGAGGGTCCCTCAGGTACTACCACCTTCCCAAACACGCACATTCACACAGCCCAGGCTGCATCTCACCCATGCTTAGAAGGTTCTGGCGAAGCCCACAGAGTGCCCCTGGGAGGGCTGCAGAAAAGAGGGTTTCTCCCCACCCTCCTGCAGGCTGGTAACCATGGTAACCGCTGGAGGTGCCCAGCCACCTGCTGGGCTGTATGGGTGTGAGGGCCTGGCTGGGCCCCATGGTATGCCCACGTGGGTCCCGGGGTAGCAGCCTGTGTGAACAGTAGGAGAGGGGGCGGCAGGTGCAGCCCAGGCTCTCACCCAGCACTCTGCACGCAAAGGCATCACGAGCCAGGGGGCCCTTCCCCCAGCCCCTCCCAGAGACGAGGGCACCTGTCCCCCCGCTCGGCCAGAATCCCTGGTCTCTAACACAGCCCCAGTGTGAGCAGGCACTTTAACTAATACAGGGCTTTATTTCACTCGGCATTGCTCCTCCAGCCAGTGGGCGTCAGCAAAGTCCCTTCAGGCCCCTCAGTCTGGTGCCCTGTAGTCCAGCGACCCCACTTTAGGAAGAAGGAACCAAGGCTCGGGGAGGAATCCTACCTGTTGGCTCCTGACCGCTGACCTGTGTTGGGTCCCTGAGCCGCCTCGCTAGCCTCCTGTATGCCTCTGCACTCCATAGTGGCCATTGTGGCTGGTGTCTGGGCCCTCCTAGACCGTGTGCCCACGAGGACAGGGCATGTCTGTGTCATCACCGCTGCAGCCCCCAGCTCAGCCCTCAGGGGGGACGCGCCAAAGCAGGCTGTCAGCGACCGTCAGGAACAGTGGACACTCCCAGAGGGCAGGGCAGGGTGGACCATGGCACACGGAGCTCCCGTTCGCCCAGCTGGAGGCACCCTCTGCCGAGCTGGGCACGGGTGCAAAAGCGTGGCCCACGGACCTAGAACAGTCAGAGAAGGGAACCCTCTGGGCAGAAACCGAACCTGTGCCATGGTCCCTGGGACCCCGCTCCATGCATTGGACCGTCCTTAGAGGAGGGGCCCACCCATTGTGGGGGCTACTCTTGCAACCCCAGCCCAGGCCTTCCCACTTCCTGAGCCACACAGCCTGTGCCTCGTTCTCCAGGGAAATGCTCGTTTCCCTGTATGTGTCGGTGAAATTGCCTGGTGCCAGGGCATCGCCCCCCGCTCCCCCCACACGCGAGGGCCCCAAGCGCACTCGCCTGCCCTGGGCTGACCTCACAGTCTCCCGAGTGCCCACAGTCCCCTGAAGCAGCACACTCCGTGCCTCGGAGGCCAGACTCACCACCCAACTCCCTCACGGCATCCATGCCCAGGGCTCAGAGCTGCAGAGACAGGTAAATGCCACCGTCCAGATGAGTCCGTGAGTTCCCTGTGGCTCAGGAATGAAGTCGCGCCTCCCGCCCTGGCACTGCCCTCCACCGGGACTGCTTTTGGGGCTCCCCTTCTGCCCACTCCTCCACCCCAGGAACCTCCAGAGGCTCCACTTGGAGGAGCCGAGCTGCGGCACGCTCCCCACCTCATGGGCTCTGGGTCCTTAAGCTGAAACCACGGGACCAAGCCTGGGCTCCCTGGGGGCGGGCAGAGGCCACCCCCACTGTAGGCTCCTTCGTTTCTTCTCCCCCATTCTGGCTACCCGCCAGCAGATCCTCCCCCAAAGTGTCTCACCCTCCACCGGATCCAGGGCACGATCCTGGCACACCCTGAACACCAGGCAGTGCCCCGGGGGGGGTCAGGGCAGCCACGGCCTCTGGGCCTGGCACCCAGCCAGAGGCGGCGGCGCGTGGGGACTGAACCTACATGCTGAGACAGCTGCGGTCCTGGGGCCGGCAGCACCGGCCGATGGCCACAGCCTCCCAGCCGCCTGGCGTCTGAACGGACGGCCTCTGTCCTGCAGCCCCTCAGCCTCCCGGAACAGACCACACGTTCAGTGCCCAGCAGCCAGGATGCCCCTCGTGTTTTTACAGCCAAGCCACTTAATTATGCGGAGATAATTCCTCCTAACTGCAGACACTGTCCCAGGGCATCCGGATTGAGTGGTCCCAGGTGGCAGGTAGAGAAGGCCATGGCCCCACCAGCAGATTTGCAGGGGAGCTGAGGGCCCGGCAGTTGCGGGGGGGGGGGGGGGGGGGA
>NW_024417412.1:0-384 GCF_014898765.1 Herpailurus yagouaroundi | reverse complement strand
AACCTGAATAGCTGAACGCCTCTTGTTGTGCTGTGAGAAAGAGCTGGCACTTCATCTGGATGTTGGAAGATGATGTTGATGGTGACATGGTGATGATGGGGATGATGGTGGTGGTGATGGTGATAGTGGGGATGGCGGTGGGGATGGGGGTGATGGTGGGGATAACAGTGGCGATGGGGATAGTGATGGTGGTGATGGGGAGGACGATGATGGGGGTGATGGTGGGGATGGCAGTGGTGATGGGGGTGATGATGGGGGTGATGGTGGGGATAACAGTGGCGATGGGGATGGCAATGGTGGTGATGGGGAGGATGATGATGGGGGTGATGGTGGGGATGGCAGTGGTGATGGGGGTGATGGTGAGGATAACAGTGGCGATGGGGA
>NW_024417411.1:0-1097 GCF_014898765.1 Herpailurus yagouaroundi | reverse complement strand
TTTTATTTTTTTTTTAATTTTTTTTTTCAACGTTTATTTATTTTTGGGACAGAGAGAGACAGAGCATGAACAGGGGAGGGGCAGAGAGAGAGGGAGACACAGAATCGGAAACAGGCTCCAGGCTCCGAGCCATCAGCCCAGAGCCCGACGCGGGGCTCGAACTCACGGACCGCGAGATCGTGACCTGGCTGAAGTCGGACGCTTAACCGACTGCGCCACCCAGGCGCCCCAATTTATGGTTTTCTTAAAAAAATTATTTAGGGGCACGTGGGTGGCTCAGCTAAGTGTCCAACATCGGCTCAGGTCATGATCTCACAGTTGGTGGGTTCCAGCTCCGCGTTGGGCTCTGTGCTGACAGCTCAGAGCCTGGAGCCTGCTTCAGATTCTGTGTCTCCCTCTCTCTCTGCCCCTCCCCCACTCACTCTCTGACTCTCTCTCTCAAAAATAAACTTAAAAAAAAAAAAATTATTTAGAGGGGGCTCCTTGGGTGGCTCAGTCGGTGAAGCATCTGATTCTTGATTTCAGCCCAGGTCATGATCTCACGGTTGTGAGATCGAGCCCCACTTTGGACTTGTCACTGGGCGTGAAGTGTGCTTAAAATCTTTTCTCCTGTGCCCTGTGTCCCTCATGCAGTCTCTTTCTCTCTCTTAAGAAAAAAATATTTAGAGGAATTTTCACAGTCTGTGCTTTAGCTCCTTACCTGCAGGTGCGGAGACCTTCACAGTTATGCAAGATGATAAATGGGTGGAGTGGAAAGTAAATATTAAAAAATGTTTAAACTTTGTAGAATATTAATATTTACTACAATAATATGTTAATTAAAGTTGTGTGCAAATATAACTCACCGATGTGTTTTTTATATAAGAAGTGCACCTTCAACAAATTCTTTTTGTCAAGGTATATGATCAATAAACTCCAGAAAAGGAACTTTTAGTGCCCTGAAGATGGAAATAACTACATAGATGTTGAAAAAGTAATTGTTTAGTTTTAAAGAACAATGGATATAAGGTTAAAAAATATTGGTTTTGTTTTTTTTTTAGCAATATTTACATTTTGCAGAGTAAATTCTTTGCATATGTAAGTAATTTAAGAAATTA
>NW_024417410.1:371-1817 GCF_014898765.1 Herpailurus yagouaroundi | reverse complement strand
TCTCACAGCTCGTGAGTTCGAGCTCCGCGTCGGGCTCTGTGCTGACTGCTCAGAGCCTGGAGCCTGCTTCTGCTTCTGTGTCTCCCTCTCTCTCTGCCCCTAACCCACTCACATTCTGTCTCTGTCTCTCTCAAAAATAAATAAACATTAAAAAAAAAATTAAGATAAAATGGGAAATGCAGCTGAGGAGACATTTCTCGAGAAACGATAAACAAGTGACCAACAGTGTTCCACATCGTTCTTTAGGATGGAAATCCAATCAAGGCCACAATGAGATACAAGTTCACATCCACCAGGACGGCTGTCATTAAAAAGATAGCTATTAAGAAGGGTTGGCAAGGATCCGTAGACGTTGGGGTCCTCCTCCTTTGCTGGCAGAAATATAAAGTGATGTAGCCCTTTGGGAGGCAGTCTGGCCATTTTTCAAAACGTAAACACGGAGTATCCGTATGATCCAGGGATGAAAACCTGTGAAAAGCCTGACCGTGAACATTCACAGCATTGCCACTCACACTTGCCCAAAGGTAGAAACACCCCCAATGTCCATTGACTGCTGAGTGGATACAGAACACGGCCTATCTACACAATAAAAATGATTTGAAGAACATTATTAGGCTTGAGACCGACTGAACTCCCGGTCCTTGCCGCACTCATGGGGAACCTTGACAACATCAGCTGCATTAAAGGAGCCTTCGGAAACCAGCACATCTGCGTTATTCTGTGTAGAGAAAAGGCCCAACACAGCCTCCCTAGCTACAGCTGGGCACCTGCTACCAGGTCATTACAGGAAAAATGACCTCAGGTGTGCCCCTGCCCCAGGCGCCCCTAAGGGGTCGAGGGCAGTGGTGGTGGACGGTGCCCCCCTTGGTGCCGAGGATCCGCCCTCTCACCTGTTGGATGACGGGGGGGTTCTCGATCCTCCAGGGAGGGACGGAGGTCTCCAGCCGGTCCCTTCATACACAAACAAGGACAGTGCAAGACAAAGGCCCGGGGCCAGGCAAAGGATCCCCGGTCCCCGGGGACTGGGCAGTGGAAGGGCACCCAGACCTGCCCCGGCACCGGAAAGTCCTAAGCGGACTCTGGGCACCGGCTGAGCCCCGTGCAAGGGCTGCAAACTGTGGGCGGGCACGGGTCGCCCTGCAACAGGTTGCGCATAACCAGTGCGCACGAAGAGGCCCCACAGCAGCTGGAGGAACCCTTCTAACACCCCAAGGGACCTGCACCACGTGGGACCAGGAGGAGCGGAGTCTCCGGGGCGGGGTGCGCGCCCTCCCGGCTGGGTCCCGGGACGCGGCTGAGGACAGAGGCCCACGACTGAGCCCCAGCCTCCCTTCCCCTGCCCCAGGTTGCGTCTCCTCCCCCGCCCTGGTTGGAGGGCCCCAGTCCTGCCCCAGTGTCCCCACCCCTGCCTCCAGCGTCCCCACCCCCTGCCTCCAGCTACCCTCC
>NW_024417410.1:0-271 GCF_014898765.1 Herpailurus yagouaroundi | reverse complement strand
AGGCCCACGACTGAGCCCCAGCCTCCCTTCCCCTGCCCCAGGTTGCGTCTCCTCCCCCGCCCTGGTTGGAGGGCCCCAGTCCTGCCCCAGTGTCACCACCCCTGCCTCCAGCGTCCCCACCCCCTGCCTCCAGCTACCCTCCAGCCCTGCTGAGAGCCCACACTGCCCCCAGGCTGGGTGAGCAATGTGGTTCCACCTCAGGCCCTCAGGGACACTTGGGAAATAAGCCAGGAAAGGCAGGCACTGGCCCAGGGCAACTGTAGGAAACACC
>NW_024417409.1:564-1366 GCF_014898765.1 Herpailurus yagouaroundi | reverse complement strand
ATTCCATTGGTCTATGTGTCTGTTTTTGTGCCAATACCATGCTGTCTTGATGATGACAGCTTTGTAGTAGAGGCTAAAGTCTGGGATTGTGATGCCTCCTGCTTTGGTCTTCTTCTTCAAAATTACTTTGGCTATTCGGGGCCTTTTGTGGTTCCATATGAATTTTAGGATTGCTTGTTCTAGTTTCGAGAAGAATGCTGGGGCAATTTTGGTTGGGATTGCATTGAATGTGTAGATAGCTTTGGGTAGTATTGACATTTTGACAATATTTATTCTTCCAATCCATGAGCACAGAATGTTTTTCCATTTCTTTATATCTTCTTCAATTTCCTTCATAAGCTTTCTATAGTTTTCAGCATACAGATCTTTTACATCTTTGGTTAGATTTATCCCTAGGTACTTTATGGTTCTTGGTGCAATTGTGAATGGGATCAGTTTCTGTATTTGTCTTTCTGTGGCTTCATTGTTAGTGTATAAGAATGCAACTGATTTCTGTACATTGATTTTGTATCCTGCAACTTTGCTAAATTCATGTATCAGTTCTAGCAGACTTCTGGTGGAGTGTTGCAGATTTTCCATGTATAATATCATGTCATCTGCAAAAAGTGAAAGTTTAACTTCATCTTTGCCAATTCAGTTTTCATTTTAAGGGCACAGTACTCTACCTCCTTCATGATTTTTGTTGTACAACATACATATAGAGAATAGGTATTCAGTAAAGTTTGCTGAATTGAATTAGAATTAGGACCAATCATACTCATAGCACAGAACTATAAGGAACATTATTTACTTTTTATTTAAT
>NW_024417409.1:0-554 GCF_014898765.1 Herpailurus yagouaroundi | reverse complement strand
AATATTAAGGTACATGGGATCTGAGCTAAATAGAAAATAAAGGAATTGGTTTTGTATATTGTTAGAGAAATTTCCATATTATTAAATCACTGTTTTAAGGCATTTATTAGAATGACTTACAAGATTCTACAGACGTTAGTTTTTCAGACTATAGAATTACTGTAGAAACACTGGATGGTTGGTGAATTAATTCACAGAAGATAGTCTACTCTGGGCAAAGCCACACAGACATTAGTGTTTACCAAAAGTAATAAATTCTAAGAGCTCACAATCTACAATGAGTCAAATCATGTATATACTAATTCAGATACAAGGCAGATAATTTCTTTCAGCTAAAATTCTAGCTTTTAATTTTTTAAACCTTGCCTTTATAACTTATTCTGTATGGAACCCGACATATTCCTCAGTCTTTGTTGCCCGGTTTGAAAATGGATATATGCTTTCCTTCACATTATTTTGTAAATATTAAATAGAAGTAACTTAAGTGAGGTACATGCTTGAGGCCTAAAACCATTCACTAAATGAAGTTATGTTATTAATTTGGAATATCTTTT
>NW_024417408.1:0-1134 GCF_014898765.1 Herpailurus yagouaroundi | reverse complement strand
CACGAAGCCCTTCCAATCGAGAACTTCTACTCGCAGGAAAACCAGGCGAATCGTTTCCTGGGCTGCCAGATGGCACGTGGGAGGCCTGCACTGAGTCAGGACGCGGTCCGCGTGGCCGGTGGTCTTCCGGGGCCGACCCCGCGGCTCCTTCCCCGTCCTCGGATCGGAGGTCCCGCCGCACCTGCTGCCTGGACGTCGGGGACGGGGGTCGCGGCCGCCCGGGGGCAGGGGGCGGGTGTGCGGGGCAGGCGCGGGGCCCGCCGTCCGGAGGTCCCGCGGGGGTCGGGGGGGTGGGGAGGGTGCGCGCCCTGGTCCCACGCGGGGCCGACGTGGGGCTGGGGTGAAATCAGCCCTGTGGCGGCGCCGCTCGGGGCGGTTTCTTTCCTCGAGGGTAAACCCCGGGGACTCGGATCGGTCACTGTGACCTGCCGGGGACACAGTGTCCGCGGAGGGCCGCACGACAGCGGGCAGGACCTCCCGGGTCCGGGGTGTGCCTCGGGTGCCGCGGCTGGACCGGATGGAGAGGCCGAGAGGCCCGCCGGGCAGGTGCCTTCTTAGCGCAGCGGGCAGCGCGTCAGTCTCATAATCTGAAGGTCCTGAGTTCGAGCCTCAGAGAAGGCACGCGACTTTTGTCCCCTCCCCACGCCTTGTGGACCAAGAAGCCAGGCCACTACCGCGCCTCAAGACCCGGGACTCACTCCCGTCCTCCACGCCCCTTTTGCCGCGCAGGATAGCGTGCTCACAGGTTTGGAGGTTGGGAAGCGGAGATCCCGGGGAGGGGGCGGGGAGACGCTATCGCACCTAACAACCTGCCCCCTGCTCCCCAAAGCCTTCCGCGGGTCCCCCAGGACAAAACACGCACCCCGGCCCAGTCTCCCCAGATCTCAACTCATTTCAGCGTCAACTCGTCTAAGTAGCCCAGTTACGAAGGGTGTGTGAGCGGTGGCTCTACGTGTGAGCGATTCGGGACACAATTCCTCCCCGTTTGCAAATGTGCGAAATTCACAAGCTATCTGCTCCCCCAAATGCAGCGGTGGGACAGGCGTAGATAACCGTGGTAGACACTCCCCCTGCAAAGGCAAGCCCTTGAGGGAAGAAGGAGGCACCAGTCCTGAGCAAGTTCAAAATGAAGTT
>NW_024417407.1:154-1584 GCF_014898765.1 Herpailurus yagouaroundi | reverse complement strand
CATGGAATCTAGTATTATATTTTCAATGGGCTCTATTATTCCAGAGAAATCTTTATTGCTCTTATTTGCATTCGTGTTCTGTGACTAGAAAACCAAAGCCAAGGAATGTATTTCTACCAGTTTTGCTTGCAGTACCTGTAAATGTTAATGAATTTGTGAATTTCTCTCTTTTCTTGAGCCACCGCCGGCCCCCCCCCCCCCCCAGCAATCTGCTAGGTACTGATTTGCCAGGAAATGATTTTTCTTTTCCATATAAAATTCCAGGACCTCAAAAACCACAGAAAACGTGCCAGAATGGTCTCTGGGGAGGGCTTTGTGAGCTTTGATTCCACATATGAAGCACACTTGTTGCCCAATGAGGGGCTTATCACACCCCGTTAAATGAGATGTATTTTCGTATGAGACTTCAACTATGGCTTTGTTTACGCAATTAACTTCCTAACCATATCCTGCTTAAAACCAAAAACCAAAAACCAAAAAACAAACCAAAAGAACCTCTTATTGACCTCTTGGGAAACTCTCGTGTTTTTAAAGCAAAGGGACTTAGTAAAGTATTTGTCTCTGAATTTTGAGGTGTCCGTGAGGACAAAACATAATTTAAATAATGTTTTATTTCAGTTGGCAAAAGCATAGTCTAAAACCCGGATCAGCAAACTCTGTACAGGACCAGATAATAAACGTTTCCAGTTTGTGGGCCATGGCTCTCTGTTGCAAGATTTGTGCTCAGATCTGCCATTGTAGCAGGAGGAAACTATAGACAATATGTAAACAATGGGCTTTCCGTTGACTGACCTGTGGTGAGCTGGATTTGGCTCATGGACCAGTTTGCTAACTCCTGGTTTAGAGATGGGCGCCTGGGTGGTTCAATCAGTTAGGCATGCTCTGTGCTGACAGCTCAGAGCCTGAAGCCCACTTTGGATTCTGTGTCTCCATCTCTCTCTCTCTGCCTGTCCTCTGCCCATACTTTCTCTCTCTCTCTCTCTGTCTCTCAAAAATAAATAAAACATTAAAAAAAATTTAAAGTTTAGGGATAGTGCAAGAAGAAAGAGAAAGGGCTTTATCATGTACCCGTAACAAAATAGAACATTAAAAATAATACCAAGATACAATAAATAAGTAGGTAAATAATATCCCCAAACAACCACAATTATATTCACCTTATCAATTTTTTTTCCAGTTCATGTGATTAATACTTTTTGCACAGGATGTTGGGTCTTCAGTCTGCTTTTACAAAGTTGCTGCTTCTGGATTGAAAGAGTCCTGGAAGTCATGACTCAGTCCCCTGACCTATTTGGTAGTTGGCTAAGGGGTGTCAGCTTAGAAGTCTGTACCTATGAATCCATTACTTAAATTATCAATAGGTAAGAGTAACCAGTCCTTTTCAGTGAGGTTCTGAGGATGTGTGTCTTTGTTAAACACCTACTTTTAGC
>NW_024417406.1:0-1055 GCF_014898765.1 Herpailurus yagouaroundi | reverse complement strand
GTGAAAATTAAAGCGATGATGAAGACCTCATCATTAAAGTATTGCAACGATGGGGCGCCTGGGTGGCGCAGTCGGTTAAGCGTCCGACTTCAGCCAGGTCACGATCTCGCGGTCCGTGAGTTCGAGCCCCGCGTCGGGCTCTGGGCTGATGGCTCGGAGCCTGGAGCCTGTTTCCGGTTCTGTGTCTCCCTCTCTCTCTGCCCCTCCCCCGTTCATGCTCTGTCTCTCTCTGTCCCAAAAATAAATAAACGTTGAAAAAATAAAGTATTGCAACGAGAGTATGTGAACATACAGAGAGATACAATAGAAGCAAAAGTCCGAAGGTAAACCGACAGCAAAACTTATGGGAATATAGACTATTGGAAAAGGAGATACCCCAATGCCATATTTCAGACACCTGGACAATATGTGAAAACGTGGGGGGAAAAAAAAAGTAGTCCTTACTTCAAAAGCAACATTAGCATTAGACACAAAGGGATCATGATGGAAGGTTTAGGTAGAAACCATATGATTTCATGGTGCTGTACCCATGGTCCTGTACCCTCAATCTCATCAAAGTATACCCTTTAACTTGAGGTTTGTTAGATGTAATTATACCTCATTAAAGAGAGTTTCAAAACATAAAATAATAGAAGCAAATGTGGGAAAGTTCCTTTCCAATCCTGAAGTGCATGTGTGGTATGAGTCTGTCTTCCCATGTCTCAAAAATCCAAAATAATAAGACATTTAAAAAATTAATAATAGCAAAGTAAGAGGACCCTGAGCTCACCCTGTCCCATATTTTCAACTGCATAACATCCACATCCAAGTCCAGGAACCAAAGAGCGATCCAAAGACTGGCAGAACAAACTCCACACCGAAGTAGAGAGAAGCTGCACCAGAAGGGTTAGGAATGTCAGAAAGGTGGAGGCTGTCTGCCTGCAGAAGGGACAGAAAAAGTGAGCCCTCGCACCAGGGAGGTCATACAGGAAAGACTAATCTCCATAACATTGGGTATTAAAACTTAGGGGGGCTGAATGCCTTTGTGTTCAGATACAGGAGCTTTGGAGGTCAGC
>NW_024417405.1:663-1613 GCF_014898765.1 Herpailurus yagouaroundi | reverse complement strand
CAGAGCCCGACGCGGGGCTCGAACTCACGGACCGCGAGATCGTGACCTGGCTGAAGTCGGACGCTTAACCGACTGCGCCACCCAGGCGCCCCTTTCCTTTTAAATTCTGATAACCTTTTATTTCTTTTTCTTGCCTGATTGCTGTAGTTAGGACTTCCAGTACTATACTAAACAGGAGTGGTGAGAGTGGGCAGCCTTGTCTTGTTACTGATTTTAGGGAAGAGCTTTCATCCTTCCACTGTTTAGTATGATGTTAGCTGTGGGCTTGTCATATATGACCTTTGTTATGTTGTGATATGTTACTTCTATGCCTAATTTGTTAAGAGCTTTTATCATAAAAGATGATCTTATGGTTCTTTTCTTTCATTCTGTCAATGTGTTGTATCACATTGATTGATTTGTGTATGTTGAACCATCCTTGCATCCCAGGGATAAACCCAAGGGATCATGGTGAATTATCATTTTATTTATTTATTTATTTATTAATTATTTTAAAAAATTTATTTATTTTTAATTTACATCCAAGTTAGCATATAGTACAACAATGATTTCAGGAGTAGATTCCTTAATGCCCCTTACTCATTTAGCCCATTCCCCCATCACAACTCCTCCAGCAACCTTCTGTTCTCTGTATTTAAGAGTTTCTTGTGTTTTGTCCCCCTCCCTGTTTTTATATTATTTTTGCTTCCCTTTCCTTATGTTTATATGTTTTGTATCTTAAATTTCTCATATGAGAGAAGTCATATGACATTTGTCTTTCTCTGACTAATTTCACTTAGCATAATACCCTCTATTTCCATTCACATAGTTGCAAATGGCAAGATTTAGTTCTTTTTGATTGCCAAGTAATTCTCCATTGTGTGTGTGTGTGTGTGTGTGTGTGTGTGTGTGTGTGTGTGTGTGTATATATATATATATATATATATATATATATATATATATATATATAT
>NW_024417405.1:0-563 GCF_014898765.1 Herpailurus yagouaroundi | reverse complement strand
TAGTAATGAAATTTCTGGGTCGTAGGGTAGTTCTATTTTTTAATTTCTTGAGGAACCTCCATACTGTTTTCCAGAGTGGCTGCACCAGTTTGCATTCCCACCATCAATGCAAAAGAGATCCTCTTTCTCCGCATCCTTGCCAACACCTGTTGTTGCCTGAGTTGTTAATTTAGCCACTCTGACAGGTGTGAGGTGGTATGTCATTGTGGCTTTGATTTGTATTTCCCTGATGATGAGTGATGTTGAGCATTTTCTCATGTGTCAGTTGGCCATCTGGATGTCTTCTTTGGAGAAGTGTCTATTCATGTCTTTTGCCCATTTCTTCATTGGATTATTTGTTTTTTGGGTGTTGAGTTTGATAAGTTCTTTATAGATTTTGGATTCTAACCCTTTATCTGATATGTCATTTGCAGATATCTTCTCCCCTTCCATTGGTTGCTGTTTAGTTTTACTGATTGTTTCCTTCGCTGTACAGAAGCTTTTTATCTTGATGAGGTCCCAATAGTTCATTTTTGTTTTTGTTTCCCTTGCCTCTGGATATGTTTTGAGTAAGAAGTTGCTGC
>NW_024417404.1:148-2189 GCF_014898765.1 Herpailurus yagouaroundi | reverse complement strand
TCAGCACAGAGCCCGACCCGGGGCTCGAACTCACGGACCGCGAGATCATGACCTGAGCCAAAGTCGGACGCTCAACCAACTGAGCCACCCAGGTGCCCCTATTACTTGCCATCTTAAGTTCAGTCAGGCAGGATAAGAATATATTTCTCTCTCATATTCAAGGCATTTGCAGGTCTGGCGTTCTGTGCTGTGGTATATCCAGCCCCTAAGATAGCCCCCAGTGATCCTAGTCTCCTGGTATTTGCCCCCTTGTGTAGACCCTCCCGCACTGAATCACATCTGACTTGTGTGCCCAAAGGATCTGGCAGAAGTGATAGTGTGTGCCTTCTGCCTAGCTGATGAAAGCACTGAGCTTCTGCCTTGATCTCTTGAATCACTCACTCTGGGGACAGCAACCACCCTGTGATGAGGACACTCAAGTTGTCCTGTGGAGAGGCCCACGTAGGGAGGGACCAAGGTCCCTAGCCTACAGGCGACACCAATTTGCCAGCCGTGTGAGTAAGCCTCCTTGGATGTGGATCCTGAATTCCTGAGCTAAAGGAACTGCGAAAAATAGCCAAGATAATACAGAAAGGCAAAGACAGAGACAATAAATAATTATCGGTGTTGTGAGTCCCTAAGTTTAGTGTCTTTGGTTATGCAACCTTACACAGCTAAAGCAGATGGTGTCAGGGACCCGGGCTCTGTCTATCTTTTTGCTCCGTCGAATGTGGCTTCCGCTCTCTAAGTTGTCTCATGGACCCAAGTGGCTGCAGGGGCCATTCTCTCTGCTTTCCAACCAGAAAAAAAGGAGAAAGAAGCAGAAGGAGGAAGGGCACACCCCACCCTTTGCGGACACCTGTCTGGGAGTTACAACCTCACTTCTGCGTTTGTCCCATTGACCAGATCTTGTATTTGCCCGTAGGTTAACTGCAAAGGAGGCTGGGAAATGTAGTCTTCATTGCAGGCAGCCATCCATTTGGCCGGACGTGGGGTTTCTAATTAGCAGAGAAGAAAAGACTAGCTATCGGGTAACAACTAGCAAAGTCTGCCGTAGGTGTTATCTCTGGAGTTAACACAGTGTCGGATGGTTAAGTTTGCAGACTGGGGAGCCTGATGGGTTGGGTTTACCTCTGCCACTTACCAGCTGTATGGTCTTGAAAATTTTACCCGGTGTCTCTGTGCCTCAGTTTCCTCATCTGTAAAACAGGGATCGTCATAGAGCCTGCCTGCAGAGCGTGGTTGTGAGGAGGAAGCGGGACAGTCCTGGCACCCGATATGTGCTGCACGAGCACTGTTGCCATTATTTCATCTTTACAAGGTGCTTTCTCGAGGTCACACGATCAGTTAAGTGAGGCAAGCAGAAGGTAGCTTGATAGCAATTTCCCCCAAGACCCAGGTCAGTACTCGGCACGTACTAAGCAAGCATCCAGCCACAGAGATGCCAGGTTTTGTTTTCTTCTGTCGCGCTGGTCAGGCTAATGAGAAAGCGCCATTGACCTCCGTCACGTGGCTCCTCTGGCATGGGGCTGGTGCCTTTGATTCCACCGCTGGAGCTCACTCCTTCAAGGACCCTCCAGGCCGCCGTTTTCAAGAGTGAACTCCTGGAAGCTAGTGTTCTGGAAGGTGCCCAGCTTTCCATGATTTAAAAGTCCGGGAAGCTACATTTGGCATCCCCCTTCTAGAGAACTGTAGCGCTTCCCACATGTTAAAGGTTCTGAGAAATCCTGCAGCAAATCAATGCATCGGGCTTCAATTCAATCTGCATTTTCTAGGCTTATGTGACCACAGACCCTCCCACCCAAACCCGTACCCTCACCCCACATCAGTTACCTGATAGAGACTATAGACGTTTCTCCAGGCTGTTATCAGTGATGTCCACCTTAGCGTGAGTGGGTATTACCCTACCCTTTCTTGAGAGCATGTCTGATAGGAGCAAGGTGGTAGTGAGGGCATTGGTTACCGGGCACTGCTGGGTTAAGAAGCGGACTTCCAGGCATTTCCCCAGAGCCCTACTCTCTCTTTTTTTTTTTTTTTTTAATTTTTTTTTCAACGTTTATTT
>NW_024417403.1:150-3952 GCF_014898765.1 Herpailurus yagouaroundi | reverse complement strand
CATGGTTAATTACATAAATTAATTTTTGAATGTTAAATCAGCCTTACATACCTGAAATAATACAAGTTATATTATCTTTTTTTATGTCAGATTCATTTTGCTAACATTTTACTAAGGATTGTTACATTCATGTTCAAAGGTGAAATTAAATTTTCTTTTAAACCTCAAGTCATGTTTTAGAATTAAAGATAAGCTGGTAGCATAAAAAGATTTAAAATTTGTTTTCCATTTTTCACAGGAAGAGTTACCTCCTTATATGTTTGAAGAATTCACTAGTGGATTTTCTTTGTGGGAATGATTTTAAGAATAGATTTAATATTTTTAATATATCTCAGCTTACTGCCTCGAATAGTTGTGTGTTCAGGAAATTCTATTCAAATTATTGAACTTCTTGGTATAATTCACTTGGCCATTGCAATGGGTGGAGGATATTCAAGAGGTAGTGTGAGATTCACCACATGCCTTTTCCCCTGCTTTAATGATAATAGAATCCCAAGTAGAGGTGGAGCAGAGACCAACTGTTGTTCTGCACCTTATATTAGTAATGTGGTAGGAATGAAGAATAAATACTAGTTGTGTTAAGAGAGTGAAATTTTAGGGATCATTTGTGATTTAATCATAAACTGAACCATACTGACAGCATTGGTTAGAATTATTTTTATTGACATATAATTAACATACAGTGTTATATGTTGGTTTCAGTTTTAAATATAATAATTCAACAATTCTATGCATTGCTCAATGCTCATCACAGTAAATATACTCTTAATCCACTTCATCTATTTCATCCACCCTCCCCCACCCCCACCCATCTCTCCTCTGGCAACCACCTGTTTATTCTCTGTGTTTAAGAGTCTGGTTTTTTTGTCTATGTTTTTCTATGATCTATTTTTTAAATTCCACATATGAGTGAAGTGTTGTATTTGTCTTTCTGTGACTCACTTATTTCACTCAGCATTATACCCTCTAGGTCTACCCATGTTGTTGTAAATGGCAAAATCTCATTATTTTTTATGGTTGAGTAATATTCCATTTCGTGTATACACACACACACACACACGTGGGCACATACACACACACACCCCACATCTTTATCCATTCATTTGTGGATGGACATATTTAGGTTGCTTCAGTATCTTCGCTCTTGTAAATAATGCTGCAATAAACATAGGGGTGCATGTATCTTTTCAAATTTGTGTTTTTGTTTTCTTTGAGTAACCTGAAAAGACCCTGACTAGACAAAGCAATTTTGGGTTTTTTTGTTTTTTTGTTTTTTATTATATGAAATTTATTGTCAAATTAGTTTCCATACAACACCCAGTGCTCATCCCAAAAGATGCCCTCTTCAATGCCCATCACCTACCCTCCCCTCCCTCCCACCCCCTTCAACCCTCAGTTTGTTCTCAGTTTTTAACAGTCTCTTATGCTTTGACTCTCTTTCTCACTCTAACCTCTTTTTTTCCTTCCCCTCCCCCATGGGTTTCTGTTAAGTGTCTCAGGATCCACATAAGAGTGAAACTATATGGTATCTGTCTTTCTCTGTATGGCTTATTTCACTTAGCATCACACTCTCCAGTTCCATCCACGTTGCTACAAAGGGCCATATTTCATTCTTTCTCATTGCCACGTAGTACTCCATTGTGTCTATAAACCACAATTTCTTTATCCATTCATCAGTTGATGGACATTTAGGCTTTTTCCACAATTTGGCTATTGTTGAGAGTGCTGCTATAAACACTGGGGTACAAGTGGCCCTATGCATCAGTACTCCTGGGTAAATTCCTAGCAGTGCTATTGCTGGGTCATAGGGTAGGTCTATTTTTAACTTTTTGAGCAACTTCCACACTGCTTTCCAGAGTGGCTGCACTAATTTGCATTCCCACCAACAGTGCAAGAGGGTTCCCGTTTCTCCACATCCACTCCAGCATCTATAGTCTCCTGATTTGTTCATTTTGGCCACTCTGACTGGCGTGAGGTGATATCTGAGTGTGGTTTTGATTTGTATTTCCCTGATGAGGAGCGACGTTGAGCATGTTTTCATGTGCCTGTTGGCCATCCGGGTGTCTTCTTTACAGAAGTGTCTATTGATGTTTTCTGCCCATTTCTTCACTGGGTTATTTGCTTTTCGGGTGTGGAGTTTGGTGAGCTCTTGATAGATTTTGGATACTGGCCCTTTGTCCGATATGTCATTTGCAAATATCTTTTCCCATTCTGTTGGTTGCCTTTTAGTTTTGCTGATTGTTTCCTTTGCTGTGCAGAAGCTTTTTATCTTCATGAGGTCCCAGTAGTTCATTTTTGCTTTTAATTCCCTTGCCTTTGGGATGTGTCAAGTAAGAAATTGCTGTGGCTGCGGTCAGAGAGGTCTTTTCCTGCTTTCTCCTCTAGGGTTTTGATGGTTTCCTGTCTCACATTCAGGTCCTTTATCCATTTTGAGTTTCTTTTTGTGAATGGTGTGAGAAAGTGGTCTAGTTTCATTCTTCTGCATGTTGCTGTCCAGTTCTCCCAGCACTATTTGTTAAAGAGACTGTCTTTTTTCCATTGGATATTCTTTCCTGCTTTAGACAAAGCAATTTTGAAAGAGAAGAGCAAAGCTGGAGGTATTATAATCCCAGATTTCAAGAAATACTACAAAGCTGTAGTAATCAGAACAGTATGGTAGTGGCACAAAAATAGACACATGCATCAATGCAACAGAATAAAGAATCGAGAAATAAACCTACACATTTATGGTCAATTAATCTATGACAGGAAACAAGAACATACAATGGGAAAAAGACAGTCTCTTTCAAAAAATGGTACTGAGAAAACTGAACAGCTACATGCCAAAGAATGAAACTGGGCCACTTTCTCACACTACACACACACACACACACACACAAAAAACACCTCAGAATGCATTAAAGACATAAACGTGAGACATGAAACCATAAAATTCCCAGAAGAGAGCACAGGCAGTAATTTCTTTGACATTGTCTATAGCAATATTTTTCTGTGTATGTCTCCAAACACAAGGAAAACAAAAGCAAAATTAACCTATTGGGACTTTACCAAAATAAAGTTTTTGTACCATGAAGGAGACCGTCAACAAAACAAAAAGGCAACCTACTCAATTGGAGAAGATATTTGTGAATGATATATCTGATAAGGGATTAACATCCAAAATATATAAAGAACTTACACAATCCAACACCAAAAATTCCTCAAATAATCCAATTAAAATGGGCAAAGGACCATTTTTCCAAAGAACATATACAGATAACCAGGAGACACATGAAAAGATGCTCAACATCACTCATAATCAGGGAAATGAAAATCAAAACCACAATGAAATGTCACTTCACACCTGTCACAATGGCTAAAATCAAGAGATAAGAAATAACAAGTATTGATAAGGATGCATTGTTGATGTGAATGCAAATTGGTGCATCCACTGTGGAAAACAGTATGGAGGTTCCTAAAAAAAACAATAAATAAACATACCATATTATCCAGAATTTTCACTACTAGGTAAGAATTTTTGTTTAGAATCTGAGGTTTCATATTATTTGAATAAAAGCATTACATACTGAAGTTGAGATTTAAATGCACCAATCAACTTTAACTTTGTGTCTCAGTATCTTATTATAATAAACCTTTCTTATAGAATTTTATGTTGAAATGAAAGCAACCTTTGAAAAGGATAAGAAAAAAAGCAATTTTAAAATTAATTGTATGGTGAACAATTTCTGAGTATTTAAATATAAAGAAGCAATCCCTTTTTTGTCTTTTTTTGAGAATTTCTAGAGATCTTTATTTATATTTA
>NW_024417402.1:0-2463 GCF_014898765.1 Herpailurus yagouaroundi | reverse complement strand
GGGGGGCGCGCGGGCGGCCGCGCTGGCGCTGCTGCTGGGGGCGCTTCACGGGGTGCCGGCGCGCGGCGAGGAGAACGACTACTACGGCTGGCAGGCCGAGCCGCTGCACGGGCGCTCGTACTCCAAGCCGCCGCAGTGCCTCGACATCCCCGCCGACCTGCCGCTCTGCCACACCGTGGGCTACAAGCGCATGCGGCTGCCCAACCTGCTGGAGCACGAGAGCCTGGCCGAGGTGAAGCAGCAGGCGAGCAGCTGGCTGCCGCTGCTGGCCAAGCGCTGCCACTCGGACACGCAGGTCTTCCTCTGCTCGCTCTTCGCGCCCGTCTGCCTCGACCGGCCCATCTACCCGTGCCGCTCGCTGTGCGAGGCCGTGCGCGCCGGCTGCGCGCCGCTCATGGAGGCCTACGGCTTCCCCTGGCCCGAGATGCTGCACTGCCACAAGTTCCCCCTGGACAACGACCTCTGCATCGCTGTGCAGTTCGGACACCTGCCTGCCACCGCGCCTCCAGGTAGCGCCGCCGCCGCCGCCACCCTTGCCCCCGCGCGCTCCGACAGCCCCGGGCGCCCGCGAGCTGGGCGCTTAGCCTCCCGGAGATGGCACCCCACCACACACACACACACACACACACACACACACACACACCGCCTTCGCTCAGCCCTGCGTACCCCGGGAACTGTCCCCCACAGCCTTCCAGCCTTCCCACCTCCCACACACTGCCAGACTAGTGCCTTCCCAGGCTCTGGACAAAGCTCGCGGGTTCTCCCCATTCCAGCTCCGTTCCTGAAGACGCCCCTGGGGTCCCTGGCAGCGCCCACCTTCCTAAACCTCCGGAATCCCTGGGTAGCCCCAATGCTGTCCCCCCATCCTGGGGCATCCCCATAAATGCCTTGTGGCCTAAGCCCAAGAATGCCCAGGGTCGCTGAACAATGCTCAAGCCCGTTCACCTCCTCCACAGCTCTGGACCCCAGGGCACCAAAACAAGCATCACTCCCATCCCGTGTTGGGACCTCGGGAGGGGAGAAGGGCTGAGGGAAGGGGTTTAGCGAAGACTGGGGTAAGCACACTCCTGGGCTATGGTTTCCACCCCCCAACACTCACACCCCCCATTTTCTGCACCTGGGAACCCCAAATTCTCCCACTCTCTTCCCCAATCCCCCAGGTTGGGAGGCCTTGGGGTAAAAGCTCAATGCAGGAAGAGCGAGCAGATTGCCAGCACCTGCCACTGACAAGGAGCCCTTGGGAGAGCTGCTGAACTTGGAGCTTTGGTTTTCCCCTAAGTAATATAGGAAGCCAGCTCAGGTTCCAGAAACCCGTGAGATCCTACGTGCCACCTCCCAACCGCCCCCAGTCCCATTACCCCTAATCTCTCCCTGGCCTCAGCCTCCCTTCCCTGTGCGCCCCATGGCCCGCTCCAAACGCCAAACTCCTTCCAAGCAGAGTAAGCCTGGGCTGGGCACCAGACCGGGGAATAAACAGCGGCATGAGCAGGAGAGCTGTGTCTGGGCAGTTTGTCAGGAGTCTAAGGAGCCCCCGATGCTGCAACTTCCCCAGGAGGCAGCACTGCTTTCCCCTTTTCTTGTCTGACCACCCTACCCACCCCCTCAGCTGTGGGTGGGCTCGCCTCACCCACACAGCCCTTGGTCCTGCACCCCCACGTCCCCTCCTGAGAGGGGTCCTGTGACTGGGTGTGGAGAGTGTGGAGAGAAGGGAAATACCCTGTGCTGGGGTCAGGAAGCAGGGGAGAGACAGCCAGCTCAAGCAGAGACAGTGCAGTCCCTAACAGGGATCCTGGCATGATTCCTTTTTCTGGTTTCCTTGGAACCCCAATATTAACAGCCTGTAAGGCAGGGAAATCCCAGGCTCAGAACCCCACCTGGCCCCGCCCGCACAGTCCTGCCCTCTTTGAAGCCCACCTTCCCCTGTGATGGGGCACCTACCTGGAGGCAGAGACAAGGGACAGAAGTCAGGTGCTGTGTGGTGGCCTGGGAACCAGAGGCAGCCCAAAGCATGTGTGTGGCCAATAAAACAAAATATTTCATATAAAAATTAAGAGTCGTGGCTTCCCTGGAAAAATCAGAAGTTCTGGCCACGCTAAGCTGCCCACCTTAGAGGGTGGTCCCCTCAGTTTACCACAGTCCCTGTCCTGGCAGTGTCACTTGTTCGCCACCTTCCTGGACCTGTGTTCCTAGAAAGCCCCTGCAGATTACCCCTACTGCCGCACTAGGCTGGGAGCCTCAAATCCTGAGTCCTACACTCACTTCTCAATAGTTTTGCAGGGTGGGTAGCCACAGTGGACCTCAATTTTCTTTTCTTGAATACTAATACTTCATAGTCTGAGGATTAAATGAAACAAAGTTTAGAAGACAGCCCACGTCACGGTTGCAGTTGCCAGGGCCATGGAGCAGTGGTGCCCACTGGGACAGTTTTGTCCCCATGCAACCTTATCTCTTTTGAACCTCACA
>NW_024417401.1:0-4067 GCF_014898765.1 Herpailurus yagouaroundi | reverse complement strand
TGGCCCCGACGCCCGACCCGGCCCGGCCCCGCCTCGGCCGCCGCCGCCGCCGCCGCCGCCCCAGGCTGGTGTCCGGTGTCCACGCGTAAAAATAGCCCGGCCGTCCGGCCAGGGCGCGGGGGAGGGGGCGCCTGACCCTGGAGGGGCAGAGGGCGGCCGCGCGCCCTCTGCCGGGGCGGCCGCCCCCCCCCCCCCCCCCCCCCCCGCTGAGCTTGCGTTCTCCGCGCGCATCCGCTTTCGGGTCCCCGTTCCCTGGGTTTCGCTCTCGCCCGGGACCTCTATCCCTCGTCTCTCCGGGTTTCCGTGTGTGTCTCTCGTCTCTTTTTGTGAATTGCCCAGCCCCTGTGCTGGAGTCACAAACCTCCACGTCTTTTTTTCTGTTACCTTCTACATCTCTGCGTCTGGCTATGTCTTCATTTTGGGTGTCTGTCGAGGGGTGTATCTCTGAGTACCTCAGTGGGTCAGTTATCTCTGAGTTTTGCAATTCTAGAAGACTCAGTGCTTGGGGGGTCTCTGTCAGTAATCTGTATCTTGGTCTGTCTGGATCTCCGTCTTTGACGCTTGTATCTTAGGGGTGTGTCTGTCTATCGCTGTCTCCCCTTGCTATCTGTCTCCCCCCTCCGTCGGAGTCTCTTCTCATGATCTCTTAGGACTCTGTGTCTCTCTGTCCCTGGGTTTCCGGCGGGGGGGGGGGCTCCCCTTTGGGTCTGTTTCCCTGTGTTTCGGAGTTATGGCGAGTTTCTGTCTCAGGGCCTCTGGAGGACTCCGAGTCTCTGGAGTCCTCTCTCTGAATCTCTTTCTGACTAAAACTGTAGATCGGCTCTGCCACCGGCCTGGTGGTTGCCCCGTCCTGGAGACGCTCCAGCAACTGCAAACCGTGAGCCTGTGCGCCCCACACCCGGTTCCCTCGCCGAGGTCTCCCCCTGTCTTCTCGGTCAGACATCCCGAGACCCAGGGAAGCCTGAGCTGTAACCCTGGATAGTGGAAACAGAGGCCGAGCCTGCCAGGAACAGGTGGGGGGTGGGCTGGGGAGATGCCGCAGGGTCACTCGAAGGGACCAAAGGACAGACAGACGATGGCCTTCCAGCCACCGGTATCCTATGACACCGCATAAAAATAGGCTTGGGGGGAAGTGGTGGGGATAGGTTACCCGGACTCCAGGGAATGGGGTCCCGCGCGCCCTCTGCTGGGCAAGTGCAGAGAAGCACTAAGGTTACTCCCTCCGAATGTAGGCCCTCTTCCGTGTGTAATTTCTGGGAAGCTATGTCACCATCCTTCTGGATTTCTGTGTCCCTCTTTCTGGGTCTCTGTCTTACCTCTCTCTGCGTCTATGTCTCTGTCATTCTCAGAGACCCACAAGGAGACTCCTTTCTGTGGGTCTCTGAACTCTGTGAACTGAACCCTTCTCCCTGCAGCCATGCCTTACACCCTCATACCTTACACCCTCCTTAACGCACAGGTGCTCCGCCTTGCCGTTTCTAGACCGTTCTTCCTGCCTCTGACTTTTAATTTTTTTTTTTTTTTTGAGTAAGCTCTACACCCACCATGGGGTTTGAACTCACAACCCCAAGATCAAGGGGCTCGTGCTCTACCCAGCCGGCCAGCCACCCCCTCCCTCAGCTCTTTTGAAGCTTAAGCTATCCACGGACACTTCCCATCCTTCCCTACTGAACTCACCCCTTCCCTTCTGGCCACTCCCACTCTTTCCTGGAAGATTTGAGAACCTGGCTTCCTATCCCTCCTAAAACTACTGTCATAGGGGCGCCTGGGTGGCTCAGTCGGTTAAGCCTCTGACTTCAGCTCAGCTCATGATCTCGTGGTTCTGAGTTCGAGCCCCGCATCTGGCTCTGTGCTGACAGCTCAGAGCCTAGAGCCTGCTTCGGATTCAATGTCTCCCTCTCTCTCTGCCCCTCCCCTGCTTGCACTCTGTCTGTCTGTCTCTCTCTCAAAAGTAAATAAACATTAAAAAAAAAAAAAGGCAACTTTTAGCCCCACTCTTTTCCTTGGGACACCTGCCCAGGCCAGGCCAGATGGTGAGGTCCACGTGGAGAGGACCCTGGGTTCCTGGCTCCCAGCCGAGGCTAAACTCACAGTTGATAATAAATCAGGCTTGTGAGTGAGCCACCTGAAGGGCCACGTTCTCCTGCCCCGCTGATGCTCTGGGAGCAGAGGTAAGACCTCCCTCAGCCCCCCACCCCCCCCACCCCCCTCCAAGCCCTGCCCTGATCGCAGACCTGGGACTGTAATAAATGATCTTTGTTGTTTTCAACCACACAGGCTTTGGGTGGTTTGTCAGACACGCTGTAGCAATAGATAACAGAATCATGGCCTCTCGGTACACAGAGCCCATCATGTCACCCATCGTGCTCTCTCGCCTACCCCAAGCCATCTACGTTCTTTTTTTTTTCTGGAAGTTTTATGAAGCCGCAATTCACATACCATAAAATTCACCCATTTCACCTGTGTGACGCTGGGTTTTTTGCGTATTCCTAAGAGTTGCACATCCCTCCAATCCACTTGAGAACATTTTTGGTAACGCGCAAAGAAACTCTGCACCCCTTATCTGTCACCCTCTAAACGTGCCACCCGCGTTCATGGTCATATGCTCGTCCTCGTCGTTGCCGGTAACGACATACCCTCCAAACAAACTGTTTTTATCATCCCGTCCTCTCCTTTTTCCCGTCAACTGAATTGAGAAACTTTTGAGCCTGCCAGCACATCACAGTACATTGACCCTGTTATCTTTTCTTTTCCTTTTTTCAATTTTTTTTTTTAACGCTTATTCATTTTTGAAAGAGACAGAGCGTGAGTGGGGGAGGGCAGAGAGAGGGAGACACAGAATCCGAAGCAGGCTCCAGGCTCCGAGCTGTCAGCACAGAGCCCGACGCGGGGCTCGAACCGATGAACTGTGAGATCATGACCTGAGCCGAAGTCGGACACTCAACCGACTGAGCCACCCAGGCGCCCCGACCCTGTTGCCTTTTCATTATCTCTAGCTCCCCCACCTTGTCCTCACTTCCCTCTTTCTCTTGCTTCCACTGTTCATGGGCCACCGATAAAATCCCTCACTTTCCTATGTCTTAAACTCCCTTGCCCTATGACCCCCTCCAAGGCACTGTTGTAGCCGAACTCCAAACCCTTCTGGTAAATCCTTCTCTCATCTACTCTGTGCCTGGCCCTGGGGGGCCTTGACGGGGGCTGGACCTTATATCCCAAGCCCTGCCTGCGACCCTGGTACGTTTCCCTCATCAGTATACCCTCTGCCTCCCCAAGATGGCTGTTACCCATCTTTGTTCTTTTTTTTTTTTATTTTTTTAAATTTTGTTTTTCAATGTTTTTTATTTATTTTTGGGACAGAGAGAGACAGAGCATGAACGGGGGAGGGGCAGAGAGAGAGGGAGACACAGAATCGGAAACAGGCTCCAGGCTCCTAGCCATCAGCCCAGAGTCCGATGCGGGGCTCGAACTCACGGACCGCGAGATCGTGACCTGGCTGAAGTCGGACGCTCAACCGACTGCGCCACCCAGGCGCCCCCCATCTTTGTTCTTAAATCCCCCATAGCACCCTGGCCCTCCTCACCCTCAGTAAGCTGATCACCTCACTCATTCTACTGAAAACAGAAGTTACCAGAACCCCTAAAGATGTCTACCTCCTAATCCCAGGGACCTTTGAATCTGTGACCTTATATGGCAAAAGTGGGACTTTGTGGATGCAATTAAATCAAGGCTCTTGAGTTGGGGAGATTCCCCGGATGATCTGGGTGGGCCCAATGAAATCAAGGGTTTTATAAGAGGAGGGTGGGAAGGTCAGATTCATAGAAGATGTGAGGATAGGAGTCAAGGTCAGATGGAAAGGATGCTAAAACGCCAGCTTTAAAGAGGGAGGAAAGGGGGCACCTGGGTGGCTCAGCCGGTTAAGCATCCAACTCTTGATTTCCAGCTCAGGTCATGATCTCATGGCTCATGAGTTCATTCGTGAGTTGGAGCCCCTCTTTGGGCTCCATGCGGACAGCATGAAACCTACTTCGAATTCTCTCTCTCCCTCTCTCTCTGCCCCTCCCCTGCTC
>NW_024417400.1:0-3821 GCF_014898765.1 Herpailurus yagouaroundi | reverse complement strand
TTGTAAGTTTGAGCCCCAAGTCAGGTTCTCCATTCTTCAGCACAGAGTCTGCTTCAGATCCTCTGTCTCCCTCTCTCTCTGCCCCTCCCCAGTTCACACTCTTTCTCTGTCAAAAATAAATAAACATTTTTTAAAAATATGAAATACAGGGGCGCCTGGGTGGCGCAGTCGGTTAAGCGTCGGACTTCAGCCAGGTCACGATCTCGTGGTCCGTGAGTTCGAGCCCCGCGTTGGGCTCTGGGCTGATGGCTCAGAGCCTGGAGCCTGTTTCCGATTCTGTTCTGGAGCCTGTTCCCTCTCTCTCTGCCCCTCACCCGTTCATGCTCTGTCTCTCTCTGTCCCAAAAATAAATAAACGTTGAAAAAAAATTTTTTTTTAATATGAAATACTTAGGCACAAATTTAACAAAATATGTACGTTATTTTTTAATTTTTTTAATGTTTATTTATTTTTGAGAGAAAGAGAAACAAAGCATGATCAGGGGAGGGGCAGAGAGAGAGGGAGACACAGAATCTGAAGCAGGCTCCAAGCTCTGAGTTGTCAGCACAGAGCCTGACACAGGGCTCGAACCCAGAAACCATGAGATCATGACCTCAGCCAAAGTCGGATGCTTAACCAACTGAGCCACCAAGGTGCCCTGTACAAGTTTTATATAGCAGAAAACTATAAAACTCTGATAAAAAGAAATCAAAGGAAATCTAAATTAATGGACAGATATTCTGTGTTCATGGATTAGGATGTCCATTCTTCCCAACTTGATCAATAGATTCAACACAATCCAAATCAGAACCACAGCAATCTATTTTATAGATACTGACAAACTGAATCTAAAATTTATGTAAAAAGGACAAAGGCTTAGAAGACCCAACATAATACTGAAGAATAACAACAAAGTACAGGATTCACTATAAAGCTACAGTAATTAAGACAGTGTGGTATTGGCAAAAGAACAGATACGTAGATCAATAGAACACAACAGAGAACCTAGAAATTGAATCAAACAAATCTAGCTGACTGATGTTTGAGAGAGGAGGAAAAGTAATTCAATAAAAAAAAAAAGTATAGTCTTTTCAGTAAATGACACTAGAAAAGATAGATGTCCAATACACCAAAAAAAAAAAAAAAAAAAAAGGAGGAGAAAAAAAAGAATCCAGAATCCAGACACAGCCCTAACTTTTCACAAAAATTAATTAAAAATGTATCATACACCTAAATATAAAACTCAAAACTATAAAAATTCTAGAAAAAAACATAAGAAAAATCTAGGTGATCTTAGATTTGGTAAAGAATTTTTACATAGAATATCAAAAGTACCATCTGTGAATGAAAAGTTACACTTTATTAAAATTTAAAAATTCTGCTCTGTGAAAGACTTAAGGGAATCACTGCACAAGCCACAGACTGGGAGAAAACATTTGCAAAACACATATATGATAAAGGACTAGTATCCAAAATGTGTAAAACCTCTTAAAACTCAACAAGAAAAAAAATCCAATTTTAAATGGGCAAAAGACCTCACGAAAGAAGATATACAGATGGCAAATGAGCATATGAAAAGATTCTCAACATCATATGCCATTAAGGAATTACATATTAAAACAACAATGAGACACCACTAAACACCTATTAGAATGACTACAGTCAAAGCTGACAACTCCAATGCCAGCAAGGATATGGAGCAACAGGAACTCTCATTCATTATTGATGGAAATGCAAAATGGTACAGTCACTTGGGGAGTTTGGCAGTTTCTTACAAAGCTAAACAGTCTTACCATACAATCCAGCATTCATGTTCCTAGATATTTTTCAAACTGAAAACTGAAGACCACACCAAAAGCTGTGTCCAAATGTTTATAATAACTTTATTCATAATTCCCCAAATGAAGTAACATATCCTCAATAGGTGAATAAATAAATTGTGGTATACATGCATATACAATGGAATATTAGTCAGCAATGTAAAGAAATAAACACCAAACCACAAAAAGACATGAACAGCACTTGAATGCATATTGCTAAGCGTTAAGAAGCCAGTCTGAAAAGGTTACACGTACTATAATGACTCCAATTATATGACATTCTGGAAAAGGCATATCTATAGGGACAGTAAAATGATCCGTGGTTGCCAGGAGTTCAGAGAAAGAGGAGAGGGCTAAATAGCTGAAGCACAAGGCATTGTTTAGTGCTGTGAAACTTTTTCTATGACATTGTCATAGTGGATACATGCCATTATACATGTGTCAGAACACATAAACATTTACAGCACAAAGTATGAAGCTTAATGTACATAAAGTTTTAAATATCATTTAGGAGGTCAAGTGATCACAAAGATGAAAAACAGGCCATGATCAAAGAATCTAACTGCACTACAAATGCAGGGAACATCATCACTGAGGGAGGCAGAAGGAAGAGGTGTTGACCCAAGTGACTGTGGAAATGAGTGGACTTTTTAAGACTACAGGCAAAAAAGAACTATATATAAGCACTGTACTCAAGTTGATACAGCTGTGTCCCACGGGGATACAGGTTAATAATTCAGATACTACTATACATGTACACTGGAACTGAACAATTAAGTAAATAGACAGTGAATGACAGGAACCAGGTTTCTCACTGTTCCAGTGGGAGTTTTACAGATATGCAAAGACTAGAATAACTCATATGGTAATGGATTCAAGTTGGAGACATCAACATGAACTTGTATTTGACTTAATATAGATATAGATGGATCACATTTAAAAATATAGATATGTTCAGACATATATAGAATAGTGTACACACATATATTTCCTCGCTCTGCCAGCTGAGAGTGCCTAGAATCAACAATGGAAAAGCAGGAATGGGCACACCTACCACTCAGATCTTGGTTCCCATTACAGAAGTCCTCAGAGAAAAGCTCAATTTTATGAATGGGGCAGGAAATAGACAAGATGAGCCTGGAGCATCTTGTCATTTCAAAAAGTAAGGAAGTGGGGCACCTGGGTGGCTCAGTCGGTTAAGTACTGGACTTCAGCTCGGGTCATGATCTCACGGTTCATGGGTTCAAGCCCCGTGTCAGGCTCTGTGCTGACAGCTCAGAGCTCGGAGCCTGCTTGGGATTCTGTGTCTCCCTCTCTCTCTGCCCCTCCCCCGCTCACGCACATGCTCTCGCTCTCTCTCTCTCTCCCTCTCTCAAAAATAAGCATTAAAAGAAAAATTTTTTTTTAAAAACTAAGGAAGTACCTGGAAAAAAAAAGAAACTGAAATGCTGCAAGTATGTCAAAGAAACATAGGAGCTAACTGAAAGAACTCCCAATGGCCAAAGCTAGAACAATTTGAGCAGCAAAATAAATAAACCAGTACTGGATTAAAAACCAAAGTATAGAATAAATGAGTACATACTAATATAAACAAATAAACTGGAGATAATATAAATCCCCTATGCAAAAGAATGTGAATAACTTATATATACTAACCCCTCAGGCAGGTAGAGCTTAAGTCCCTTCTTAGGTGTAGACTCCACATAGTAAGTTCCTTCCAAAGAGTACAGTATGAAAGGGGTGGAAAGTAACTTTTCAGTGAAGAAACCAGACAAAAACTACTTCAACCAGGTGATCAAGGTGATAAACATTAACAGTATGTACCCTTGATGTGATACGATGTGACAAAAATGGCAATTTACCTTTGTGGTGTTCCTTCCAGAAACCCACAGCCTGAATCTAATCATGAGAAAAACATTACACAAATTCGTATTGAGGGGCATTCTCCAACATACCTGACCAGTAGTCATCCAAAACAAGAAGGGTCCGAGACCCTGCCAGACAAGAAAGGAGACAGGACAA
>NW_024417399.1:202-1530 GCF_014898765.1 Herpailurus yagouaroundi | reverse complement strand
CAGTCTCTTTAACAAATGGTGCTGGGAGAACTGGACAGCAACATGCAAAAGGTTGAAACTAGACCACTTTCTCACACCATTCACAAAAATAAACTCAAAATGGATGAAGCACCTGAATGTGAGACAGGAAACCATCAAAACCCTAGAGGAGAAAGCAGGAAAAGACCTCTCTGACCTCAGCCGTAGCAATTTATTACTCGACACATCCCCAAAGGCAAGGCAATTAAAAGCAAAAATGAACTATTGGGACCTCATGAAGATAAAAAGCTTCTGCACTGCAAAGGAAACAATCAACAAAACTAAAAGGCCACCAACGGAATGGGAAAAGATATTTGCAAATGACATATCGGACAAAGGGCTAGTATCCAAAATCTATAAAGAACTCACCAAACTCCACACCCGAAAAACAAATAACCCAGTGAAGAAATGGGCAGAAAACATGAATAGACACTTCTCTAAAGAAGACATCTGGATGGCCAACAGGCACATGAAAAGATGCTCAACGTCGCTCCTCATCAGGGAAATACAAATCAAAACCACACTCAGATATCACCTCACGCCAGTCAGAGTGGCCAAAATGAACAAATCAGGAGACTATAGATGCTGGAGAGGATGTGGAGAAACGGGAACCCTCTTGCACTGTTGGTGGGAATGCAAATTGGTGCAGCCACTCTGGAAAACAGTGTGGAGGTTCCTCAGAAAATTAAAAATAGACCTACCCTATGACCCAGCAGTAGCACTGCTAGGAATTTACCCAAGGGATACAGGAGTACTGATGCATAGGGGCACTTGTACCCCAATGTTTACAGCAGCACTCTCAACAATAGCCAAATTATGGAAAGAGCCTACATGTCCATCAACTGATGAACGGATAAATAAATTGTGGTTTATTGGGGCCCCTGGGTGGCGCAGTCGGTTAAGCGTCTTACTTCAACCAGGTCACGATCTCGTGGTCCGGGGGTTCAAGCGCCGCGTCAGGCTCTGGGCTGATGGCTCAGAGCCTGGAGTCTCTTTCCATTCTGTGTCTCCCTCTCTCTCTGCCCCTTCCCTGTTCATGCTCTGTCTCTCTCTGTCCCAAAAATAAATAAACGTTGAAAAAAAAATTAAAGAAAAAAAAGAAATTGTGGTTTATATACACAATGGAGTCCTACGTGGCAATGAGAAAGAAGGAAATATGGCCCTTTGTAGCAACGTGGATGGAACTGGAGAGTGTGATGCTAAGTGAAATAAGCCATACAGAGAAAGACAGATACCATATGGTTTCACTCTTATGTGGATCCTGAGAAACTTAACAGAAACCATGGAGAGGGGAGGGGAAAAAAAAAAAA
>NW_024417399.1:0-102 GCF_014898765.1 Herpailurus yagouaroundi | reverse complement strand
AAAGAAATTGTGGTTTATATACACAATGGAGTACTATGTGGCAATGAGAAAGAATGAAATATGGCCCTTTGTAGCAACGTGGATGGAACTGGAGAGTGTGAT
>NW_024417398.1:0-11042 GCF_014898765.1 Herpailurus yagouaroundi | reverse complement strand
CCAGATCCCCAGCATCACAAGCCTGGCAGTGTGCAAGTAGCCCAGACAGGCCACCCCACCCCACAGTGAATCCCGCCCCTAGGAGAGGGGAAGAGAAGGCACGCACCAGTCTGACTGTGGCCCCAGCGGTGGGCTGGGGGCAGACATCAGGTCTGACTGCGGCTCCGCCCACCAACTCCAGTTATACACCACAGCACAGGGGAAGTGCCCTGCAGGTCCTCACCACGCCAGGGACTATCCAAAATGACCAAGCGGAAGAATTCCCCTCAGAAGAATCTCCAGGAAATAACAACAGCTAATGAGCTGATCAAAAAGGATTTAAATAATATAACAGAAAGTGAATTTAGAATAATAGTCATAAAATTAATCGCTGGGCTTGAAAACAGTATAGCTGACAGCAGAGAATCTCTTGCTACAGAGATCAAGGGACTAAGGAACAGTCACAAGGAGCTGAAAAACGCTTTAAACGAAATGCATAACAAAATGGAAACCACCACGGCTCAGATTGAAGAGGCAGAGGAGAGAATAGGTGAACTAGAAGATAAAGTTATGGAAAAAGAGGAAGCTGAGAAAAAGAGAGATAAAAAAATCCAGGAGTATGAGGGGAAAATTAGACAACTAAGTGATACACTAAAAAGAAAAAAAATACGCATAATTGGTATCCCAGAGGAGGAAGAGAGAGGGAAAGGGGCTGAAGGGGTACTTGAAGAAATAATAGCTGAGAACTTCCCTGAACTGGGGAAGGAAAAAGGCATTGAAATCCAAGAGGCACAGAGAACTCCCTTCAGACGTAACTTGAATCGATCTTCTGCACGACATATCATAGTGAAACTGGCAAAATACAAGGATAAAGAGAAAATTCTGAAAGCAGCAAGGGGTAAACGTGCCCTCACATATAAAGGGAGACCTATAAGACTCGTGACTGATCTCTCTTTTGAAACTTGGCAGGCCAGAAAGAATTGGCAGGAGATTTTCAGTGTGCTAGACAGAAAAAATATGCAGCCGAGGATCCTTTATCCAGCAAGTCTGTCATTTAGAATAGAAGGAGAGATAAAGGTCTTCCCAAACAAACAAAAACTGAAGGAATTTGTCACCACTAAACCAGCCCTCCAAGAGATCCTAAGGGGGACCCTGTGAGACAAAGTACCAGAGACATCACTACAAGCATAAAACATACAGACATCACAATGACTCTAAACCCATATCTTTCTATAATAACACTGAATGTAAATGGATTAAATGCGCCAACCAAAAGACATAGGGTATCAGAATGGATAAAAAAACAAGACCCATCTATTTGCTGTCTAGAAGAGACTCATTTTAGACCTGAGGACACCTTTAGGTTGAGAGTGAGGGGATGGAGAACTATTGATCATGCTACTGGAAGCCAAAAGAAAGCTGGAGTAGCCATACTTATATCAGACAAACTAGACTTTCAATTAAAGGCTGTAACAAGAGATGAAGAAGGACATTATCTAATAGTGACAGGGTCTATCCATCAGGAAGAGCTAACAATTATAAATGTCTATGCGCCGAATACCGGAGCACCCAAATATATAAAACAATTACTCATAAACATAAGCAACCTTATTGAGAAGAATGTGGTAATTGCAGGGGACTTTAACACCCCACTTACAGAAATGGATAGATCATCTAGACACACGGTCAATAAGAATGAGACATTGGATCAGATGGACTTGACAGATCTATTTAGAACTCTGCATCCCAAAGCAACAGAATATACTTTCTTCTCGAGTGCACATGGAACATTCTCCAAGATAGATCATATACTGGGTCACAAAACAGCCCTTCATAAGTTTACAAGAATTGAAATCATACCATGCATACTTTCAGACCACAATGCTATGAAGCTTGAAATCAACCACAGAAAAAAGTCTGGAAAACCTCCAAAAGCATGGAGGTTAAAGAACACCCTACTAAAGAATGAGTGGGTCAACCAGGCAATTAGAGAAGAAATTAAAAAATATATGGAAACAAACGAAAATGAAAATACAACAATCCAAACGCTTTGGGACGCAGCGAAGGCAGTCCTGAGAGGAAAATACATTGCAATCCAGGCCTATCTCAAGAAACAAGAAAAATCCCAAAGACAAAATCTAACAGCACACCTAAAGGAAATAGAAGCAGAACAGCAAAGGCAGCCTAAACCCAGCAGAAGAAGAGAAATAATAAAGATCAGAGCAGAAATAAACAATATAGAATCTAAAAAAACTGTAGAGCAGATCAACGAAACCAAGAGTTGGTTTTTTGAAAAAATAAACAAAATTGACAAACCTCTAGCCAGGCTTCTCAAAAAGAAAAGGGAGATGACCCAAATAGATAAAATCATGAATGAAAATGGAATGATGACAACCAATCCCTCAGATATACAAACAATTATCAGGGAATACTATGAAAAATTATATGCCAACAAATTGGACAACCTGGAAGAAATGGACAAATTCCTGAACACCCACACTCTTCCAAAACTCAATCAGGAGGAAATAGAAAGCTTGAACAGACCCATAACCAGCGAAGAAATTGAATCGGTTATCAAAAATCTCCCAACAAATAAGAGTCCAGGATCAGATGGCTTCCCAGGGGAGTTCTACCAGACGTTTAAAGCAGAGATAATACCTATCCTTCTCCAGCTATTCCAAGAAATAGAAAGGGAAGGAAAACTTCCAGACTCATTCTATGAAGCCAGTATTACTTTGATTCCTGAACCAGACAGAGACCCAGTAAAAAAAGAGAACTACAGGCCAATATCCCTGATGAATATGGATGCCAAAATTCTCAATAAGATACTAGCAAATCGAATTCAACGGCATATAAAAAGAATTGTTCACCATGATCAAGTGGGATTCATTCCTGGGATGCAGGGCTGGTTCAACATTCGCAAATCAATCAACGTGATACATCACATTAACAACAAAAAAAGAGAAGAACCATATGATGCTGTCAATGGATGCAGAAAAGGCTTTGACAAAATCCAGCACCCTTTCTTAATAAACCCTTGAGAAAGTAAGGATAGAAGGAACATACTTACACATCATAAAAGCCATTTATGAAAAGCCCACAGCTAACATCATCCTCAACGGGGAAAAACTGAGAGCTTTTTCCCTGAGATCAGGAACACGACAGGGATGCCCACTCTCACCGCTGTTGTTTAACATAGTGCTGGAAGTTTTAGCATCAGCAATCAGACAACAAAAGGAAATCAAAGGCATCAAAATTGGCAAAGATGAAGTCAAGCTTTCGCTTTTTGTAGATGACATGATATTATACATGGAAAATCCGATAGACTTCACCAAAAGTCTGCTAGAACTGATACATGAATTCAGCAAAGTTGCAGGATACAAAATCAATGTACAGAAATCAGTTGCATTCTTATACACTAACAATGAAGCAACAGAAAGACAAATAAAGAAACTGATCCCATTCACAATTGCACCAAGAAGCATAACATACCTAGGAATAAATCTAACCAAAGATGTAAAGGATCTGTATGCTTAAAACTATAGAAAGCTTATGAAGGTAATTGAAGAAGATTAAAGAAATGGAAAGACATTCCCTGCTCATGGATTGGAAGAATAAATATTGTCAAAATGTCAATACTACCCAAAGCTATCTACACATTCAATGCAATCCCAATCAAAATTGCACCAGCATTCTTCTCAAAACTAAACAAGCAATCCTAAAATTCATATGGAACCACAAAAGGCCCCGAATAGCCAAAGTAATTTTGAAGAAGAAGACCAAAGCAGGAGGCATCACAATCCCAGACTTTAGCCTCTACTACAGAGCTGTCCTCATGAAGACAGCATGGTATTGGCACAAAAACAGACACATAGACCAATGGAATAGAATAGAAACCCCAGAACTAGACCCACAAACGTATGGCCAACTCATCTTTGACAAAGCAGGAAAGAACATCCAATGGAAAAAAGACAGTCTCTTTAACAAATGGTGCTGGGAGAACTGGACAGCAACATGCAGAAGGTTGAAACTAGACCACTTTCTCACACCATTCACAAAAATAAACTCACAATGGATAAAGGACCTGAATGTGAGACAGGAAACCATCAAAACCCTAGAGGAGAAAGCAGGAAAAGACCTCTCTGACCTCAGCCATAGCAATCTCTTACTCGACACATCCCCAAAGGCAAGGGAATTAAAAGCAAAAGTGAATTACTGGGACCTTATGAAGATAAAAAGCTTCTGCACAGCAAAGGAAACAACCAACAAAACTAAAAGGCAACCAACGGAATGGGAAAAGATATTTGCAAATGACATATCGGACAAAAGGCTAGTATCCAAAATCTATAAAGAGCTCACCAAACTCCACACCCGAAAAGCAAATAACCCAGTGAAGAAATGGGCAGAAAACATGAATAGACACTTCTCTAAAGAAGACATCCGGATGGCCACCAGGCACATGAAAAGATGTTCAGCGTCGCTCCTTATCAGGGAAATACAAATCAAAACCACACTCAGGTATCACCTCACGCCAGTCAGAGTGGCCAAAATGAACAAATCAGGAGACTATGGATGCTGGAGAGGATGTGGAGAAACAGGAACCCTCTTGCACTGTTGGTGGGAATGCAAATTGGTGCAGCCGCTCTGGAAAGCAGTGTGGAGGTTCCTCAGAAAATTAAAAATAGACCTACCCTATGACCCAGCAATAGCACTGCTAGGAATTTATCCAAGGGACACAGGAGTACTGATGCATAGGGGCACTTGTACCCCAATGTTCATAGCAGCACTCTCAACAATAGCCAAATTATGGAAAGAGCCTAAATGTCCATCAACTGATGAATGGATAAAGAAATTGTGGTTTATATACACAATGGAATACTACGTGGCAATGAGAAAAAATGAAATATGGCCTTTTGTAGCAACGTGGATGGAACTGGAGAGTGTGATGCTAAGTGAAATAAGCCATACAGAGAAAGACAGATACCATATGGTTTCACTCTTATGTGGATCCTGAGAAACTTAACAGGAACCCATGGGGGAGGGGAAGGAAAAAAAAAAAAGAGGCTAGAGTGGGAGAGAGCCAAAGCATAAGAGACTGTTGAGAACTGAGAACAAACTAAGGGTTGATGGGGGGTGGGAGGGAGGAGAGGGTGGGTGATGGGTATTGAGGAGGGCACCTTTTGGGATGAGCACTGGGTGTTGTATGGAAACCAATTTGACAATAAATTTCATATGTAAATAAAAAAATAAATAAATATTAAAAAAAAAGCAAAGAAACTGAGGGTTTGTAACAAAGAGTGCTCAGTCCTGAGCACCTAGACCACTGGGGAGGTGGGGACACATTCCAGTATCACCACATTAAGGTTTAACCTTGAGTAAAACAATAAGATGGAAATGAAAGCAACTGCTCTGAAATAAATCTAAACATACCCAGAAGCAGAATCACTCATAGAAAGTAGCAGGGTAAATAAAAGATGACAGGGGGATGGAAAAAGGAGATATTTTACCTGTAGGTTTACCTGTATGTTTACCAGTCTGGGAGGTAATCCATTTTAGCAAATCTTCCCCTGGGACTTGGAGTTTGAGTGTGACAGATTTTTGGTGTGTATTTGTGATGTGCCCACGAAGGTGCTCATTTTCATCTATAAGTTGACTGCTGATTACCCAAGTTGGCCTCCTAATTCTTAGACCTTACTTTTCACTCAGCTTTCCCTGGGTTCTGGGTGGCTGGAATATTAGTAGGGGCCAACATCACTGAGCTCTCAACTGACACTGGATCAAGGGCTTGGTTTCAGTGCCAAGACTAGCATTTTTGATAGTTCTACTTCAAGACCGGCACTAATTTATATTTTATCTTTTCAAATCATAAAATCACAAAAATTAGAATTAAAGGGCTTTTTGAGGTTCCCCAGGCAAACTTCCTTATTTTAAAGATCTGAAAAAAATACATAAGAGCATTTTATATTTGGCAAACAAATAAACATAAATTATAGCTACCCTAAAAAAAAAAAAAAAAAGAAAACCACTGTTTTTGTTTCTCACCATTAAACATGAAATTGTTTGTTGTTTTGAAATAAACAGTTATATTATGTAATGGATGAAATATTTTGCTCCTATTTAAAAATAGGTTTTATAGTTAAGAAGGCCAATTTGCAGTTAATTTTCTATTGTTTTTCTTCAGCAATCTTTTATTTGCTATCTTTTCTGATTTCAGATTACTCTTTTTAAAAAAAATTTTTTTTAACGTTTATTTATTTTTGAGACAGAGAGAGACAGAGCATGAACAGGGGAGGGGCAGAGAGAGAGGGAGACACAGAATCGGAAGCAGGCTCCAGGCTCTGAGCCGTCAGCACAGAGCCTGATGAGGGGCTCGAACTCACGGACCGCGAGATCGTGACCTGAGCTGAAGTCAGAGCTGAAGTCAGACTGAGCCACCCAGGCGCCCCCAGATTACTCTTTATTTACAACTACTTGCTTAGGCTTCATAAATGCAGGATTCTTTCTAATCACTTCAAAAAACCAAATTAGCTTTTTTCCTATGTTATCATAAGACTAGATAAAACATGTTGAGTTTCATTCTTGAAGCGTTCCCCTTCTTCTGATCTATGGTATCTCTTTGTAAATCCAGCCACCTTTTAAATTTTCTCACTTTATAGAAATATTTAGGTATATAAGCTTTTGCTTGTGTCTACTTATCCTCCTTTCCCGACTACACTCTATTCTTGAAGGCAATATGACTTGTCAGGAAGGGTAGCGTCCATGTTATTCTTCATTTGCTGTCAGTGGTTTAGAAGGTCTCAGGAGGGATATGTCAAGGTCCTCCATTTACTTCCCAAACTTGTTGTTCTTTCATAAGAGAAAACACTCTGGGCATCTTCTTATATTTGTTGATATGCCTTTTCTGCATTTAAGCACCATTGTAAGTTTTTACCTATATTTATATTTTGCAATTAATTTCTATAGGAGTGTGGGAGGGAGGAAAGTTAACACTTCTGATTATGTGACCAGGTTACCTGGAATCTGTCATCCTTATACTCTTTCACTCATAAAGCCAATATAATGGCCTTCATAAATAAATTGAACTTTCTATTTTACTTGTTCTTATGGATTATTATTTCTGTCACTTTATATCTCTTTGCCAGTTATATTCATTTGGTATATAAATACTTCCTCTGATCCATTAATAATTATTGTTATTGTTTTGTTTTCTTTCTGCTTCTTTTTAATACAGTGTACACCAATATTAGCCATTTTTTTAAAAGTACTTTGTGAAAAGCAAATTGAAATTTACTATAGGTAACAGGTGGATTTACAAAGAAAACACTTTTCAGTGTACATTTCCAAGTCCAATACACGCTGTATTCTCTATGAGACATGACTATTTTCTATTGAAACCATATTAGAAAGGTTATGTGTGGATACTAACAATTTATTTCAATGCATACAAAAAATCATTTGGATAATTCATATTATTTTTGATGAACTATAAAAAGAATCCATTGCCTTAAAAGAATTAGAACAGTGATATAAGTGACTATCAGATGTGTTTAAAGAATGATAGTGGATATATATTTAAAAACAAATATAATATTCTAAACATACCCATTGCTTGAAAAAATTAGAATTGCATCATATTATGGGCAATAGTTTGTCTCCTAATTCAGTGTAGCAGAATGATAATTCCACATTTTGTGATTACAAAGTGAGCAGATGTGTTTTCTAAATTTTATTTAAAAATATTTATTTATTTATTTATTTATTTATTTATTTATTAAGGAGATAGAAGTATATTGAATACACTGCAAGAGAGTGGGGGGCAGGACAGCAGAAGAGAGACTGCCAAAAATATTTATTTTTCTAGTAATGTTCCAATCCTTTTTTATCATGTCATTTTAGTGTGTTCTGTCTAATCATCTATATCTGATTGCCTCAAGTATTTAATCAGCTTTTTTTAAGCACATTGCCTATTTATTTGGGCTTACTTCTCAGACCCATACTCTGCTTGATTATCCCCACCATAATGTTGTATATCAACAGCTTGAGGAAAATTGATGCCTTTAAAATACAAAGGTGATGATTTGATTGTATCACTGTATTCAAGATATATTATACAATTTAAATATAAAGAAAATCCCTATACTTTAAGCCATTTCCACACCAACATGCATGGCAAACTGTGAGATATATTCACATAAAATACGGCCCCCAGATATAATAAACATGCTTAAAAATTCAGAAAGTAATTCCAAGGAGAACATGAAAAATATTATGAGAAATTTGAAACATTTTAATGGATTAATGTTGCTATTGATATTAGAACAATATAATTAAGCAACAGTATATGAATATTATAAGGAAGTATGAAATATTATTTCACAAACATTATTTAGGAGAAATATAAGCAATGTATATTGTATTCCATATTCTCGAAAAAGTTAAGTGTTAGGGCAGTGAAACTGCTCTATATGATATTGTAATGGTGGATACGTGACATTTTGTGTTTGTCAAAACCCATAGACCTTTATAACAAAGAGAGTGAACTTTAATGTATTAATATATTTTTTAATAATTATAAAAATTGAGGCATCTCAGGGAAGAATGCAGATTGTGAGAAAAGAATCTAATTGTAGCACAAATGTATGAAATAACCTTACTGAAGAGGATGGGAGAATGATACTGATTTGAGTAACTTTGGACATGAGTAGAATCTATAAGACTAAAGTTAAAGGGAAATGTACATAAGCACTGTACTAAACTTGATAAAATTTTTTCTTATGGGAGTATGAATCAATAATTCTAAAACTATTATATAAGTGTATAAGTGAGTCACTGAGTTAGTTGATGATGGGTGTTGGAAGTCTGATTTCTTACAGTTGGAGTTTGAGATTATAGGTAAGCAGTGGAAGGAGGCTGTGACTCATGTGATGATGGATTAGAATTGAACACATCAGTATGAACACATGTTTAGCTTACTATAGATACAGATGAAGATTGTGTGCATGTGTTTGTGTGTGTGTGTGTGTGTGTGTGTGTGTGTGTGTGTGTGTTTATACACGGGTTAGTACACACACGTATATTTCTTTGCTGTTTTAGCTGAGAGGACCTAGAAACAATGGCATCCCAATAATAAAAGAACCTTTAACACCCAGATCTTGGTTTTTATTAGTATTGTATCACAAAAAGAATCAGGGCTCTTTGGAGAAACAGCTGATTCTAGAACAGGGACTGGAAATATGTAAGCCTGGAAGGTCTGTTAGTTCCAGAAAATAAGGGCTAAGAGGAAAAAAAATAATGGGAGTGTGTCAAAAGGACATAAGGACCAACTGAAAGAGCTCCCAATGGCCAAATAGAATAGTTTGAACAATAAAAATAAATAAAGTAGGTTAAATTATATACTGAAGTATAAAATAGACATCCACATGTCCATAAAGATGAAAATAAATGATACAACAAATAAATGGGAGAGAAGAGACAAATCTCACATTCTGAAGAATTTCAAATAATTTAGGTAGATATTCCATCCTCAGTGAGGTGAAGCATAATTCCCCTTAGGATTTTTGGGATACACATAGTGACTTCCCTTCACAGAGTACGTTGCTCAGGAAAGAAGGACACCTAACAAACACTGCCTCAGCTTGGTGAATAAAATTGATATCTACAGTGATAAGCCATGTAACCTTGATGAAATGAAATGAGAATGGCACTTTACCTCTGTGATCTTCCCACCAAAAACTTATAACCCCAGTTTAATCATCAGACAAATGAAGAAACATTGAACAAATTCCAGCTGAGTCTACAAAATATTTGACCCACACTCCTTGAAATTGTCAAGGTCATAAAAAACTAAGAAAGTCTGAAAAATTATCACAGCCTGAAAGAAACTAAAGAGACATGCAGCTAAATGTGTTTGATATCCTGGGTGGAGTCTGAGAATATAAAAAGGATATTTGGTAAAAAGTAAGGAAATCTTAATAAAGTGTGTACTTGTTAGTAATAATAATTAATATTGGTTCTTATTGTGACAGATGTACCATACTAATATAAATGTTGGTTACTACTGGAAACTGGCTATGGAGTATAGGGAAAAGCTGTACTATTTTTACAATTTTTCTGTGAATCTAAAATTATTCTAAAATAAAAGTTTATTTAAAAAGAATGCCAGAATGGTTAACCCGCTCCATTGAAGATACAAAAATACCAGATTGAAATTATAGCAATAATGCTATAATATCTGAGATGAAAATACATTGAATGGGCTTAACAGCAGATTAAACATAGATTCGTGAACCTGAGGAAATTGCAGTAGAAACTTCCAAAAGGAATTCAGAAAAAATAATTAATTTTGTTAAAAGTGTACCAAGAATTAATGAACTACGGGACAACTTCAAGTGGCCTCATGTATGTATATTTAGAGTCTTCAAAAGCATAGGAAGGAACAGAAAAGAATTTGAAGAAAAATGGCTGAAGTATTTCCAAATTTGATGAAAATCATAACCCCAAATACCCAAGTAGTTCAGAAACAAGAAACATGAAGGTAACTACATCAACACATATCAAAATTAATTACTCAAAATCAGCAATAAAGAGAAAAATCTTAAAAGTAACCAGGGAGAGGGGGAGATCCTTATATACAAAGGACCAAACATAAGGATGACATCAGATTGCTCATCAAAAACAATACAAGTGAAAAGTCAGTGGAATAACAGCTTTAAAATATTAAAAGGAAAAAAAACCTCATACATAAGATGAAATAATTTGTCACTGGCAAACCTGAACTACAGGAAAATTAAAGGAAGGTTTTCAGGCAAAAGAAAAATTATTCCAGATGGGAATATGGGTAGAAACAGAAGGGAGAGATTACAAAGGTGTATAAAAATGCTTTTGAAGGTGATGGATATGTTCATTGTCTTGATAGTGGTGATGATTTCAAGGGTGCAGACACATGTCAAACTTGTCAAATTGTAACTTTAAAAATGTACACTTTACAGTTAAACATACAATTAGCATGTGACACAGTTATTCCACTTCTAAATATTGAATATAAATAAAACCATATATCCATA
>NW_024417397.1:0-1242 GCF_014898765.1 Herpailurus yagouaroundi | reverse complement strand
GGGACTGGGGGAAAACAGATTACTTGGAGAATGAGAAAATGTTCAGTGTGCAACCACATAGTTTTGGAGACAACTCATGAATTTGTCCCTGAAAGAGCTTGTGTGAACGTCTCTTAATTCTGGAAGCATATACCTCAGTTCAAGACCCAGATGCTGACTCAGGTCCTCTGCACAAAATCTCGGGCTCAGTTTGGGCTCTTGGAAGCTTAGATATATACATAGAGGCCACAAGCATGCAGGTTTTAAGTTTTATTTCAGCGTTCTGGTCAGGAGCCATGAGAGATGTGTGTCAGAGCCTGATGTGCCTGTGGACAACTGTGTCTCCTGCAGATCCCCAGAAACGTGGATGTCAGCTCTGCAGCCTCATTACTGTATTTTCACACATGTACCAGTTGGATTGTCTATAGTTGTTCAGCAGTTAGGAGGCTAATTATGGATTGTCGTCAGCAACAATCAGTCCCTTAACTTTCTCGGGGTTGATAATTTGACATTTGTGGTGACACCACAAGGAATGCAGGTATTATGGCTTAAATGGGATGAAAATCTGCTCTGAGATATAACAGGGATTCATGAGTTGCCTGACTGGCCGCATTCTTCTTGGAGGGGTCCACTGTCTGTGTTCCCACCAGTGCCTCGTCCAGTGCACCATGGAGGATCCCAGCTTATGTGGCAATGGCAGTTCCTGTTATTGTCGCACGACCCTCTGTGACTGCATTTCTCCGGGATACAGTGATAATTCAGCTGAGCCACACTGGAAGTGCAGTAGGTGTCCTGACAGAGCTTTCCAGAAGCATAGGGGGTACCAGTACTCACATGACCAATCTCGGTTGTTCCTGTGCTACGATGTGAATCCAGCCCCACACAATAGAACCCTGGATCTCAGATGGATGGAATCCAACATGCTCTTGCAGCTGAGGGAGATATGTGACAATCCTACACTGCAGCCTTCCACATGGCACTTCTGTGTGGGAACAGGGTTCAGGGTTGAATTCTCCAAGGTCTTCTGCAGTGTCTATATCGGCTTATTTTTTAATATATGGTATAGCACACATCTTCACCTTTCCAGAATTTTTGCAAAGATTTCTTGGCAGTGCATAGTGCAGTCAGTGCATTTCCCATGATAGCAGTAGCCCTCTTCAGTGCACAGGGTTCCAGCTTGCATATGGAAGTCATCAGGGCACTCCACAGACACCCTACGGCAGGACTCTGGAAGATCACATATATTTTGGATTGGCCTGCCAA